>NW_028319125.1:502000-653000 GCF_062004578.1 Staurois parvus | reverse complement strand
ATGGGGCACTATTCCTCCCATTGATACTAATGATGGGGCACTATTCCTCCCATTGACACCAATGATGGGGCACTATTCCTCCCATTGACACCAATGATGGAGTACTATTTCTCTTATTGAAACCAGTGATGGGGCACCATGAACATAAATCACCAGCGCCAAAATTAAAACAAAAAAAAAATAATAAAAAATTAAATGCTGCTGTACATCAGTGTAAACCTACACCAAAAAAAATCTAAACAACACAAACAGCGCAAAATAATTCATTATAGTGCTGAATCACAACTTATATGAAAAAAATATATATTATAAATAATATTGACAAAATAAATATTACTAAAAAATAAAGTCCCACTCCAAAGTACGTGAAAAAATAAGTGAAAAGGTTGAAAAAAATCCTTAAAAACTCAGAAAGTCCTTTTTCCAAAGAAATGTGCTTCCACCAAAAATTAGTGCTCAAACATTATATACTACACTCACCAGATTTTGGTGAAAAAACGCCTTTTAGGTATTTATGGGGTCCTAGACCCTTATAATATGCCTCTAGGTCTCCACTCCACCACAGGAAAACTTTCCTCCAATCTCCAAGACCACTAGGCTCCACTTTACAGAAATACTCAGTATAATGTAGGAAAAAACAAAATGACATAGCGTAATACTGCAACCTGGTTATATCAATATTCAAGTACCAGGCCACTCACATTTTTTAAGATAAAAACCAGCATTTTAATTGCATAAGATGAATCCACAATCACCACAACTCCAGGGAAGTTTCCAGAGATCCCAGAGTCAGCAGCAGATGACAGCATAGAGAATCTCCCATCCAAAAAATGGCCCCCCTGGAACGCAGCATTCCGGTGTATTACGTAATACATAGAATGGCGGAACCAAAAGTGCGTCAACGCGTTTCTCCCCTCCCACAGGGCATTTTCACACACACACATATATATAGATACATACATACATGTTTGTATGTATGTGTGTGTGTGTGTGTATATATATATATATATATATATATATATATATATACACACCGTGTTCCAAACTATTATGCAAATTCTATTTAAGTGTCACAAAGATTAAATATTTTGTTTTTCAGTGTAACTCAAGGATGGCATTGTGTGTCAGGGCTCTTTTGATCACTGAAAACAATCTCGGCCACCTGTGATAATTAGACTGGCCGGTGAGCCCAATTTAAGGAAAAACTACTAAAGGAGGGTGTTCCACATTATTAAGCAGAGCACCATTTTCAAGCAATATGGGGAAGAAAAAGGATCTCTCTGCTGCCGAAAAGAGTGAAATAGTTCAATGCCTTGGACGAGGTATGAAAACATTCGATATTTCATGAAAACGTAAGCGTGATCATCGCACTATTAAGAGATTTGTGGCTGATTCAGAGCACAGACGGGTTCGTGCAGAAAAAGGCACATTGAGGAAGATTTCTGTCAGATCCATGCATAGGATCAAGAGAGCAGCTGCTAAAATACCATTACATAGCAGCAAACAGATATTTGAAGCTGCTGGTGCCTCTGGAGTCCCACGGACATCAAGGTGTAGAGTCCTCCAGAGTCTTGTAACTGTGCATAAACCTTCTATTCAGCCACCACTAACCAATGCTCACAAGCAGAAAGGGCTGCATTGGGCAGAAAAATACATGAAGACTAATTTTCAAACAGTCCTGTTTACTGATGAGTGCCGTGCAACCCTGGATGGTCCAGATGGATGGAGTAGTGGATGGTTGGTGGACGGCCACCCTGTTCCAACAAGGCTGCGACGTCAGCAAGGCGGTGGTGGAGTTAGGTTTTGGGCCGGAATCATGGGAACAGAGCTGGTCAGCCCCTTTAGGGTCCCTGAAGGTGTAAAGATGACCTCTGCAAAGTATGTGGAGTTTATGACTGACCACTTTCTTCCCTGGTACAGAAGGAAGAACTATGCTTTCCGTAATAAAATCATCTTCATGCATGACAATGCACCATCTTATGCTGCAAAGAATACCTCTGCATCAATGGCTGCTATGGGGATAAAAGGAGAGAAAGTCATGGTGTGGCCTCCATCCTCCCCTGACCTCAGTCCTATTGAGAACCTTTGGAACATCCTCAAGCAAAAGATCTCTGAGGGTGGGAGGCAGTTTACATCCAAACAGCAGCTCTGGGAGGCTATTCTGACATCTTGCAAACAAATTCAAGCAGAAACTGTCCAAAAACTCACAAGTTCAATGGATGCAAGACTTGTGAAGCTGCTAACAAATAAGGGCTCCTATGTTACAATGTAACGTGACCTGTTTAAATGTTTAAAAAGTTAAAATGTTGTTAAAAGTTTGATTGAAATGGCTTTTGATTTCAGTAAATATGCTGCAAACACAACAAATGACAATTTTCAGTTCTTTACAACCTATAAAGTGTTTTGAAACTTACTGTGCGGAATAATTTGGAACAGTGCATTGTACATTTTTAATGTTTAACCTCCCTGCTGGTATTCCCGAGTGTAGCTCGGGGTAAAGTTTCAGTACCACAAGCGGTAACTCCGAGCTACACTCGGGAATACCATGCGGTGTTGCTCCAGGATCTCTCGATCACTTACCTCGTCCTGCGCTCCCGCGATGTCCCTCCTGCAGTGTCCCCGGCAATGTAATCCGGCGGATGCCAGCATCTGTCATCTGGGTTCTGTCCCCTGTGAGCATCGGGACGTACGGGGGACGGAATGGCGGGAAATTTGAAAATGACAAAAAGTGACATTCACTAAAATCACATAGTATAACATTCCTGTATCAAACCATTTCACATACATTTTGTCCCGAGTGCTTTGCCGGCGTCCTGCCTGCACTTTTACTGTTCTTTTTGCCTAGAAACTGAGAAACGTCCATGGCGTCCAAAAAGCATCCCTTTAGATCAAAAGCGGTTTTAGACCGGCTAGAGAACAGCGATAGTAAATCAGAACCACTTGCAGAATTGAGTGATAATGATTCGTGGGGGAAATTCGTCATCAGACATTGAAACCGATTTTGCGACTTTGCTCAGCGATGTGCGAACTTGGCGCTATATTTCACATTTCAGTGTTTTTGGTTTTATTATATTATTGAATTAAATGTATTATTATTATTTGTTATGATTATTTATGAAATTATAATTTATGATTTTGTGTTTCAAGTTTTATCATACCCGGGATGTTTACTAGACTCTTGTTCGGACAGATTTCAGTGAGTTATTCCTAAGAATTACAGCCTACAATAAAAAACGCCAAATGTCCATGCAAAATAATGGTACCGCTTTCAGCACCAAAAATCTGAAATAATCATACCGCTAGGGAGGTTAAAAAAAAATACTGTTATCAGGTTTGTTCAATAAAATTTGAATTGTACTCTTATTAGTTGATAACATGAGAATTATGCTGACTGTTATTTACATCAATTATTTAGGTAAATGAGAAAAATATCATTTGCATAATAATTTGGAACACAGTGTATATATATTATATGTTTGTGTGTGTGTATATATATATATATATATATATATATATATATATATATATATATATATATATACATACATACACAGTCAGGTCCATAAATATTGGGACATGGACACAATTCTAACATTTTTGGCTCTATACACCACCACAATGGATTTGAAATTAAACAAACAAGATGTGCTTTAACTGCAGACTGTCAGCTTTAATTTGAGGGTATTTACATCCAAATCAGGTGAACGGTGTAGGAATTACAACAGTTTGCATATGTGCCTCCCACTTGTTAAGGGACCAAAAGTAATGGGACAATTGGCTTCTCAGCTGTTCCATAGCCAGATGTGTGTTATTCCCTCATTATCCCAATTACAATGAGCAGATAAAAGGTCCAGAGTTCATTTCAAGTGTGCTATTTGCATTTGGAATCTGTTGCTGTCAACTCTCAAGATGAGATCCAAAGAGCTGTCACTCTCAGTGAAGCAAGCCATCATTAGGCTGAAAAAACAAAACAAACCCATCACAGAGATAGCAAAAACATTAGGCGTGGCCAAAACAACTGTTTGGAACATTCTTAAAAAGAAGGAACGCACCGGTGAGCTCAGCAACACCAAAAGACCCGGAAGACCACGGAAAACAACTGTGGTGGATGACCGAAGAATTCTTTCCCTGGTGAAGAAAACACCCTTCACAACAGTTGGCCAGATCAAGAACACTCTCCAGGAGGTAGGTGTATGTGTGTCAAAGTCAACAATCAAGAGAAGACTTCACCAGAGTGAATACAGAGGGTTCCCCACAAGATGGAAACCATTGGTGAGCCTCAAAAACAGGAAGGCCAGATTACAGTTTGCCAAACGACATCTAAAAAAGCCTTCACAGTTCTGGAACAACATCCTATGGACAGATGAGACCAAGATCAACTTGTACCAGAGTGATGGGAAGAGAAGAGTATGGAGAAGGAAAGGAACTGCTCATGATCCTAAGCATACCACCTCATCAGTGAAGCATGGTGGTGGTAGTGTCATGGCGTGGGCATGTATGGCTGCCAATGGAACTGGTTCTCTTGTATTTATTGATGATGTGACTGCTGACAAAAGCAGCAGGATGAATTCTGAAGTGTTTCGGGAATATTATCTGCTCATATTCAGCCAAATGCTTCACAACTCATTGGACGCCGCTTCACATTGCAGATGGACAATGACCCAAAGCAGACTGCAAAAGCAACCAAAGAGTTTTTTAAGTGGAAGAAGTGAAATGTTATGCAATGGCCAAGTCAATCACCTGACCTGAATCCGATTGAGCATGCATTTCACTTGCTGAAGACAAAACTGAAGGGAAAATGCCCCAAGAACAAGCAGGAACTGAAGACAGTTGCAGTAGAGGCCTGGCAGAGCATCACCAGGGATGAAACCCAGCGTCTGGTGATGTCTATGCGTTCCACACTTCAGGCTGTAATTGACTGCAAAGGATTTGCAACCAAGTATTAAAAAGTGAAAGTTTGATTTATGATTATTATTCTGTCCCATTACTTTTGGTCCCTTAACAAGTGGGAGGCACATATGCAAACTGTTGTAATTCCTACACTACATTTACCTGATTTGGATGTAAATACCCTCAAATTAAAGCTGACAGTCTGCAGTTAAAGCACATCTTGTTCCTTTCATTTCAAATCCATTGTGCCGGTGTATAGAGCCAAAAATGTTAGAATTGTGTCGATGTCCCAATATTTATGGGCCTGACTATGTATATATATATATATATATATATATATATATATATATATATATGTATGTGTCTGTGTGTGTGTGTATATATAAATATATATATATATATATATGTGTGTATATATATATATATATATATATATATATATATACATATACACACACAGCAACATACATATATATATATATATACATACACACACATACATCTACACACACGCATACCCATGCACTAATGAATTCCCTTTAATGTAGCCGACTCTTTTTTTCATCTATGCGGCTTTGAACCTCCCAACTGATAAATTTAATCAAGCTGGTAAAACCTTTTCTAATTAAATACATGGCCGTGCTCAGTCCTAGTTCATTTTCCACGGCTATAAAAGCTGCTCGGTGGAGCTCTCCTGTACGGCGGCGGTAGTGCTGCTCACCCTCCTCCGGATTATTTTAGAATGTATATAGGTCAAGGCACCAGATCTACAGCCCGCAGTAACGCGGTGCCGGGCCTGGTGCTTGTGACACCGCATCATTTCATTGCTCATCGAATAACTAATTTAGGATCTGTCTCAGCCAATTAGCCTACATCTGGGATTATTTACGTTGTAGAAAAGCATCGCGGCTCAACAGCTGATCATCTGTTCATTCGCTGCGCCAGATGTATGGCTAAAATAAACCGCTCGCCGCAGACAAATATACATCCAACTGTCAGTTAAAACCTCAGGAATATTTACAAAAAAAAAAAAAAAAAGAGAGGGGGGGGGGGGGGTGTAGTAAAGGAGAAAAAAAATTGCTTGGAAATTCAGGGCAGTTGTACAATCCAGGCAGGTATGAAAATATTGAATGAAAGTATAATTCCGCCCCAATTTCTTCTTAAAAATGGAACTGTAGGTAAACAGATATATATGCACAGAAAACATACATACAAGGGAGCTATTTTACCTGCCAGTTATATTACTGTCCATCCAGTCCTGAGATTTACACAGCTCTGTCACATAGCACAGACCTGCCTGGCATGGCAGCAGACCTGATTTTTCTCTGCTACGGTTTTCTAACACACACAGGTCTTGTCCCTCCCCCCAGCCTGTGACTTGACAGTTAGAGGAACCAGCCCACTGATGAGCTCATCTGCTCCTATCAGCATGTTCCTTACACTGCAGCACAAACAATTGGCTCCTTGTGCCGCTTCTCCTTCTCCCAGTGTGAGCTCTGCTGTACAGGGACTATGCCAAGGGTCCCTACACTTTCTAGACAAAGGGCCAGTTTTCTGTCCTTCATACTTTAGGGGGGCCGGACTGTGGCCCTTGGGAGTAGAAAAGGTCCCGGTGTCAGTGGGGAAAAAACAATGCCCCATTTTTGGTGTCACTGAGAGGAAGTGTCCCATCAGTGGTGTCAGTGGGAGGAATTGTGCCCCATCATTGGGCCCCATTGTAGGTGTCAATGGGAGAAATTATGGCCATTGTTGGCATCACTGGGAGGAATTGTGTCCCATCATTGGTGTCAGCAGGGGAGAATTATGCCCCATCATTGGTGTCAGTAGACCCCATTGTTGGTGTTGTTCGGATAAATTGTGTCCCATGGACTCATATAAAGCAATAGTACCCATTGGTGTCAGTGGGGGGGGGGGGATGCCCCGTGATTGCTGTCATTGGGAGAAATTATGCCCCATTGTTGGTGTCATTGGGAGGAATTGTGCCCCACATTGGTGTCAGTCGGGGGGTATGCCCCATCACTGGTGTCGGTGGACGGGCAGGAATATGCCCCATGATTAGTGTCAGTGGGCCCCATTGTTGTTGTCCTTGGGAGAAATTATTGCCCATTGTTGGTGTCATTGGGAGGAATTGTGCCCCATCATTGGTGTCAGTGGGGGGAATTATGCCCCATTGTTGGTATCAGTGGATGAAATAGTGCCCCAAGGGCCTGATAAAAGCAAGCAAAGGGCCTCATCTGGCCCCCGGACCGCAGTTTGGAGAACACTGGACTATGCATTCCAGCACCTCCCATCAGCTGGGGCTTGACATGTTCCCCAGACTCCTAGTTGCTCCCATTAACTGTGGGGTAAGGAGTCTTCTCGGACTCCTAGTTGCTCCTGACAGTTGCTGGGTAACAAGTTTCCTTAAGCCTTCCATACATGAATTCCGACAGGCCTTTCTTTCGAAAATCTTTTCTAAGAATTTTCATTCGAATTTAGCACCATTGGTGGGCCACAGCAATGGCCGATTTTCGAGCGACCATCGAATTTGAGTGATCAGGCATGTTGGAAATTGTTTGAAAAACGAATTAATTTCTAATCAATGATGGGAGGAGAATTGTGCGGGAAATATAATCAAAAAAGAACTGAGCGTGAGCTGTGACCTGAAGGAAAAGAAAATTCCTGGCCACGAAAATTCTTTTCTGTAGCAACATGAGGTGAAATTAAAGGCTTGGCTGGTCGAATGTCATAATCAATGGTGGCGCCATCGGATTATAAAACGCACAAAATTTCTGATTTTCGAAAGAGCATTAATTCGGAATTTGACCCATGTATGGTCTGCATTAGACTCCTAATAGCCCCCATCAGCTGCAGGGTAACGAGCAGGGGCAGACTGACAACTCATGGGGCCCCCAGGCAATAGGGGATCATGGGGCCCCTGTGTCCTTGCCCATACTCAAAAAAGCCTATGAAAAAAGGTACCAGGGGCATCTCATGGGGCCCCCTACTGACCCTGGGCCCTCGGACAGTGCCAAGTTTCCAAATGGTCAGTCCGCCCCTGGTAACAAGTCTTCTCAGACTCCTAGTTGCCTCTGGCCACTGCGGGGTAACGGTCTTGTAGGTAGGTGCGATCTCTATTCTCCACTGCAGGTGGCGCTTGACCGTAGCAGCAATGAGAAACCGGATTTCTCTATGACTCGAGTCACTTGGGGCAGTGATCCAGTTGGATGCTCTTGATCCATGTGACCCTGGCGGCCATCTTGGGTCAAGCAGAGGCTACTTAATTCTCTGCCCCTTGATTTTAGCGCACTTTATGCGAGTGGCTATTGTGTAGGCACAGGTCACCCGTCTGACAAGGACAGCACTAGCAGCAGAGAAAGGTTCCGGTGGAGTAGGCAAAGAGTAGGCACTACTCCGCCCTTCTCAGGGGGTTGGACCAGCCAGGCCACACTCCAATTTTCGTGGCAGTCGCTGTTGGCAGCTCGGGGTCTACACACCGCTGTCTCTGCACTGAACGATTGGGCTACTTTCACACTGATGCATAGCAAAACGACGTTTGCGGTGCATTTTTTTAATAGGACATATTTGACTCAAAAACCGAACAATGCAACGCAGTGTGTTTTTGCCGCGTTCTCCATTCATTTCATTGGGGAGGATTTTTAAAAAACGCAGCAGACCTGCAATTGGTCAGTGTGAAAATTTCCATAGGATTACATGGTCACACGTTTTTCTCCTGCTTTTTTTTTAGGCAAAAGTGGAAAAAAAACAGATCAGTGTGGAAGCAGCCTTATAATTGCCCCGGTCAGGTGAGTTTGTACTGTTTTCTGATTTCTGCAATGCACCGTTTTTGACAAATTGGGATTCTGTGTGCTTACTGCCCGCCACACCATGCTCAGGCGCTGCCAGAGGGCCCGGGGTCAGTAGGGGGCCCCATGAGATGCCCCTGATACCTTTTTCATAGGCTTTTTTGAGTTTGGGCAAGGACACAGGGGCCCCATGATCCCCTATTGCCCGGGGCCCCCATGAGTTGTCAGTCCGCCCCTGATCTTAGGTCTGATTTTTGGATGAAAAATCAGTCGAATTTTGACCCATGTATGGCCGGTATTAGTCTCCTAGCTGCTCCCTTGCTCTGGGGGGGTAACAAGTCTTCTCAGACCCCTAGTTGATCCCACCAGCTGCAGGGTAACAAGACTTCCTGCCAGCAGGGCAGGAAGTGAGGGTAAATCTTTCTTAGGCTAATTTCACACCTATGCAGGTTGCATTTGACCCGTTTCTGCACTGCATTTTGTGTTTTTGCAGCTGCGTTTTTACAGCATTTTGTGTTTTTTTTTTCTTGTTGCTAGGCAGATTTAAACACACAAAACACATAAGAAACGCAGCAAAATTGCAGCAAAAACGCAATGCATGCTTTTCTGCAGAGTTTCCATTAAAGTCTATAGAACTAAAAATGCAACAATTTTCGTTCAAAAAAGTCCCTGACCCTTTCCAAAAAATGCATCAAGTGAAAATGCAAAGAGGTGAACCAGTCCCATAGGAAATCATGTTAAATACACTGTACTGCATTTCTGCAAAGCGCAAAATGCTGCAGAAAGCGCTTAGGTGTGAACCTAGGGTAACGGAGCCCCAGGAAGCAGTAAAAGCCGAACAAGTTCCCCGCTCTTTTAGGCTCCGTTCACACCAATGCATTTTTGAGTGCTTTTTGCAGAAACGCACTACAGTCCATTTAGCATGGTTTCCTATGGAACACGTTCACATCTATGCTTTTTTGAGCTGCTGCATTTTTGGAAAGGGTCAGAGACTTTTTTAAAAGCAAAAAAGCAGCGTTTTTGCTACAATAGAGTTCAATGGAGAAACTGCTGAAATGTATGGTAGTGCGTTTTTGCCGCATTTTGCATTTTTATTCTGCCCAGGAAGAAAAACAAATTCCACTTTAACAAAAAAAAAAAAAGAGCAGAACAACACGCAAAATAGGTGTGAAAGGAGCCTAACACTAGAAAGAAAAGTGTTTGGATGGCCATACACTAAGGCTCCATATACACGGGACACTTCTGAACGATGGAAACTGACTGCTGGTAAATGTAGGTTAAAAAAAGTCTGTTTAGCCGCACTTGCATAACGCATTTATGTGCGTTTGCTTTTAGAAGCGTTTTTTAAAGATAAGCACTGGAGAACCTCCCAAATGCCCAGAATGCACTGAAAAGTGGTAAATTATTAACTATTTCAGACTGTTTCAGAGAAATACAGAAAGTAGAAGCAGAGACAGCAGTATGTGTTGAGATAATTAGGTGGGAGTTGCTCATTAACATTTCTTTTCTTTCCAAGGGTGGGAAAGGTGTCTGGTGGAGGGAGTCATTAAGGTCACCTGGCAGGGGGTCTTCATGAGGAATTTGAGGTGTCAATGGTCATTAACATATCTTTTGTTTCCAAGGGTGGGAGAGGTCTGAGGTGTGAATGCTCATTAACATATCCTTTGTTTCCAAGGGTGGGAGAGGTCTGAGGTGTGAATTGGTCATTAGAATGTGTGACAAGCTTGGTAGAAACATCCTGTGTTCAGTGTTTTGTCCATTTGAGTACCTTGAAAATGCTTTGCATACATTTTTCATGATGAAAAAAAGGCTGTGGACAGCATCGGGAACTGGACGAATTAAAACATTTCTTCAAACGCAAACGCTTATAAATGAGATTTGCTGCGTTTACAAGCATTTTGCACTTGAAACGCTGATAAAATCAACTGCTGAATGTAAGTTTTCTGCGTTCAAAAAAACGACTGAAAACTCAAATGCCTGTAAATGACTGTAAACGAAGATGTGTACATGGAGACATAGGAAAACATTAGGGAGAGTTCAGGGGCTGCTTAAAAAAAATTCCTGAACAGCTTCTAAACGTGAGTTTATCAGCTGCAGTGTACATGAGCCCTAATATTGGGTCAGCTCTCCAGTCTACAAGAAAAAACAAAAACCGCAGGTAACCGGTCTACCTCTATGACCGACCTCAGATTACCTAGAAAAAGTTTCAGGTCACAAACTGCGCTGCATGCGTTGGCATCACTTTAGTCAATGAAAGAATCAATTTTCCTGGAGAGAGTGAGCAGAGCACACCACCGGTTAATCCAGCTCAGCCTTTTGCCGCCACAGGCATCCATTCCGACCCGGAGAATGGATCGTTCCCAATGGCTTGTCACGGCGAACAACAGCAAGACGCAATACACTAACAATTTATATTTAAAGGAGCACTAAAGTTTTGCACCGCGTTAGCCATCAATAAATTCAACGTTTAAAGTTTAAGGGGTGTATTTCTAAAACAATTTGCAGAGCTGCTCATCTTGAGGAACTGTACATTCGTTCTGTGCAAATGCCAGCAGGATCGAATGTTACTAGGCTAGTTTCTATTTAGGCCACATATGTGTAAGTCACATAGAGTCCGCTCTCTACCTCCACCTAGGGACAGGATGACACCAAGACGCTGACGCGTTTCGGGGACTCAGTCCTTTTCCTCAGAGCTATGGCTCTTCTATGTTGCTTATGCATCTCTATGCTTATACGCTCACTTTATTTGTCAGTATATTTAATGCTTTTTCTACAATAAAATGTTAAGGGTCATGCACTAGGTGTTAGCACCCTTACAGTTTTTTAAGGGTCATGCACTAGGTGTTAGCGCCCTCTCTGTTTTTTAAGGGTCATGCACTAGGTGTTAGCGCCCTCTCTGTTTTTTAAGGGTCATGAACTAGGTGTTAGCACCCTCTATGTTTTTTAAGGGTCATGCACTAGGTGTTAGCGCCCTCTCTGTTTTTTAAGGGTCATGCACTAGGTGTTAGCACCCTCTATGTTTTTTAAGGGTAATCCACTAGGTGTTAGCGCCCCTCTCTGTTTTTTCAGGGTAATGCACTAGGCGTTTGCGCCCTCTCTGTTTTTAAGGGGTAGGCTAGGGTTTCTCAACCAGGGTTCCATGGAACGCTATGGTTCCTCCAGAGGTTGCTAGGGGTTCCTTGAGCGATGAGATATTTCTGCCTCTCAGATAAGTTCCCACTGATGCCATTGATCTGTTTAGCTCTCTGTAAAGGAGTAATTTTTCCCAATGACCAAAAGCACAAGGAGCATTCTTCCAAGTGACCATCACACGAATGTATCAGGAGTTGTAGATATAGTCATTTTTAGCAGGGGTTCCCTGAGATTGGAAAGTTATTTCAAGGGTTCCTCTGTGTTGAAAAGGTTGAGAAAGGTTGCCCTAGATGTTAGCACCCTCTCTGTTTTTTCAGGGTAATGCACTAGATGTTTGCGCCCTCTCTGTTTTTAAGGGGTAGGCCAGGGTTTCTCAGCCAGTGTTCCATGGAACTCTAGGTTTCCTCCAGAGGTTGCTAGGGGTTCCTTGAGCGATGAGATATTTCTGCCTCTCAGATAAGTTCCCACTGACACCATTGATCTGTTTAGCTCTCTGTAAAGGAGTAATTTTTCCCAATGACCAAAAGCACAAGGAGCATTCTTCCAAGTGACCATCACACTAATGTATCAGGAGTTGTAGATCTAGTCATTTTTAGTGGGGGTTCCCTGAGATTGGAAAGTTATTTCAAGGGCTCCTCTGTATTGAAAAGGTTGAGAAAGGTTGCCCTAGGTGTTAGCGCCCTCTCTGTTTTTTCAGGGTAATGCACTAGGCATTTGCACCCTCTCTGTTTTTTCAGGGTAATGCACTAGGCGTTTGCGCCCTGTTTTTAAGGGGTAGGCCAGGGTTTCTCAACCAGGGTTCCATGGAACTCTAGGGTTCCTCCAGAGGTTGCTAGGGGTTCCTTGAGCTATGAGATATTTCTGCCTCTTAGATAAGTTCCCACTGACACCATTGATCTGTTTAGCTCTCTGTAAAGGAGTCATTCTTCCCAATGACCAAAAGCACAAGGAGCATTTTCCCCAAGTGACCATCACACAAATGTATCAGGAGTTGTAGATAGTAATTTTTAGCGGGGGTTCCCTGAGATTGGAAAGTTATTTCAAGAGTGCCTCTGTGTTGAAAAGGTTGAGAAAGGTTGCCCTAGGAGTTAGCGCCTTCTCTCTTTTTTTATGTTATACCCTTTATTGGCTGACTTGAGTTGTTAAAGATGAAAGCTTTTGGGATCCCTTCAGGCTTGCCACCTCTTCCATTCATGAGGATCAGTGAATTAAAATACAAAAATTCCACTTGCCACCATGGCCAAGGGACTCATCAGTCTGTGCTGGTGACATCACCACCATTGTAGTCCAGCCAGCACTTCCTCCAGCCCCATAGCAGAAGGTCCATGCCTCCGTATGGACCTAGAGCTGGGGGTAAACCACGCATGACCCTGTGCATTGCGTCCCAGGCACACTGATCATGGTTGCAATGCTCTGTAGGCCAACATTTTAGTAAATGCACCTTATTCTTACTCTATGTTGGTGCATTTACTACATTTTTACTAGAGGTGAACTTTGCCTTTAAGTTGGTGTTGGGAAAGAGGACAGGTGGTTAAGATAACGCCAAGGCGGTTAGACCTGTCCAGGTGGTAGGAATCATTAACAGGGTCATCGGAGCTGTAGAGGTTGTGTGCAATGTTTTTTTTCTTTTTCAATAAGCAAGCCATGTTGTTTATACGCTGACAAATGTTAGAGTATAATGTCCATTTGGGTGAGAACTTCCCGTTGCACAGAACAGTCTGTCAGCAGTAGAGAAATGACTGCCCACACAAGCCACATGCTCTTCCAGACATCTTGAATAGATTGGGATATGTCTATAAAGCTGGAGAATTCTGACTTCAAAGATGCGGAACACATTATTGGCGCGATCATTGCTGCCCCTCTGAAAAGTGAACCGCGGTGGGTCATTTGAGGGCATTTGACAGGCAATGTGGAGACAATAGGTTGTCTCCTTACTGCCCATTTTAACCCTGAAAATTCAGACCCAAAGTGCCAACCTTGCGCAATGTATGCAGTTGAAGGGTGGTTGCGGCACTGCCCCATTCTCCTGAAAAGGTTGTGCTCAGTGGTGGTACCACCATGGGTTTTAGGTGAAAACTTAGTCTGATCAACACCAATATAAACTTAGTCCAATCAACACTATATAAGTCTAGGTTCACACCTATGCAGGTTGCATTTGATGCGTTTCTGCATTGCGTTTTTGCACTTGCATTTTTGCCGCATTATTGATGCGTTTTGCGTTTCCTTTTTTCTATTTATCTTGTTGCTACGCAGATTTTAAACACAAAACACATCAAAAATGTGGCAAAAACCAATACGTGCTATTCTGCAACGTTCTCATTGCAGTCTATAGCACCAAAAAACACAACGGTTTGTGTTCAAAAAAGTCCCTGACCCTTTCCAAAAAGCGCACCGGGTGAAAACGTGCAGAGCCTGTCCCATAGGAAATCATGTTAAATGGACTGCTGTGAGTTTCTGCAAAACACAAGGAAAAATGTCACCAGCACACCGAGGATCACCAATATGGGTCCAAAGGTTTTACTGAACGATCACATAGTTACAGCAAGGCAACGTTTCGGAGTCTTGCAGGACCCCTTCATCAGGCATGTGACCCCTTCATCAGGCAAGTGCGTTTGGACTATACACTTGCATTCTGCAAAACACAAAACGGTGCAGAACACCCGTAGGTGTGAACCTGGGGTAAGGTGCCACATGCCTAATATAAGTGTACAATCCAAACGCACACGTTCCTGCGTTAAAAATGGCTGTGTGTATAAGTGGGTGCTGCAGCGACCGTCGGCTGGAACTGAACAAAATCAGCAAGGGAGAATGTCAACAGCACACCGAGGATCACCAATACGGGTCCAAAGGTTTTAAAGAACGATCACATAGTTACAGCAAGGCAACATTTCGGAGACTCGCAGGACCCCTTCATCAGGCATGTGACAAATATAGTCTGGATTCCAGACTGACCACCGCTTCCCACTCATGAAGACTTGTCCAAAATCGAGACACACTGGCGACTTATTTACAAAACTGTGGCGAATGTAACTGCCTACCAGGTGCGGGCTGACAACTCATGGGGCCCCCGGGCAATAGGGGATCATGGGGCCCCTGTGTCCTTGCCCAAACTCAAAAAAGCCTATGAAAAAGGTACCAGGGGCATCTCATGGGGCCCCCTACTGACCCCGGGCCCTCAGGCAGTGCCCGATTTCCAAATGGTCAGTCCACCCCTGCTGCCTACATATTACTAACTGAGGGTGGTCTCTCCGTGACATCTACCAAGAGTCTGCCTCCCCTTGGAGAATTGGTGATATACCATATGTGCCATTTTTAAAGAAAACCTGAGTGAGCCGGCAAAACCCATTTCTTTTATTTCTTATGGAATTTGCATTCTGTACCTGTAGGTGATAACAGAATGGCCCAATCATAAAACAAAACATGACAACAATTAAACCAATGAAATGCCCCCTGTTCAGAAGTCTGCATCCCCTTCGTTCTTCATCCTTCATCCATACAGTTCATTGTAATAGTTGTCTATGAGGCCCCAAATTCTTGCAGGTGGTAGAGTTGCCCATTCATCTTGGCAAAATGCCTCCAAGTCATGCAATGTCTTTGGTCGTCTTGCATGAACCACATGTTTGAGATCTCCCCAGAGTGGCTCGATGATATTAAGGTCAGGAGACTGTGATGGCCACTCCAGAACCTTCACCTTTTCTGCTGTAACCACTGAAGGGTCAACTTGGTCTTGTGCTTAGGGTCATTGTCGTGCTGGAAAGTCCAAGAGCATCCCTAACACAGCTTTTGTGCAGAAGAATTCAAATTGTCTGCCAGTATTTTCTGATAACATGCTGCATTCATCTTGTCATCAGTTTTCACAAGATTCCCCATGCCTTTAAAGCTCACAGGCCCCCCAAAACCTCAGTGATACACCACCATGCTTCACAGTGGGGATGGTATTCTTGTTATCAGATGCTTGTTGACCCCTCTCCAAACATGTGACCATAAAGGTCTATTTTGGTCTCATAGCTCCAGTTTATAGTGTGCCAGAAGCTGTGAGGCGTGTCAAGGCGTTGTCGGCATATTGTAACCGTCTTTTTTGTGGCATTGGTACAGTAAAGGCTTCTTTCTGGCAACTCAACCATGCAGCTCAGTTTTGTTCAAGTGTCGTCGTATTGTGCTCCTTGAAACAACCACACCACCGTTTTCCAGAGCAGCCTGTGTTTCTCCTGAGTTCACCTGCGGGGTTTTTCTTTGTATCCCAAACAATTCTAAAATGCAAAGTGTCTGCCAGTATTTTCTGACAACATGCTGCATTCATCTTGCCATCAATTTTCACAAGATTCCCCATGCCTTTAGAGCTCACAGACCCCCCAAAATCATCAGTGAGCCACCACCATGCTTCACAGTGGGGATGGAATTCTTGTTGAAAGAGGCTTGTTGACCCATTTTCAAACATAGTGCTTATGGTAGTGACCATAAAGATCTATTTTTGGTCTCTTCACTCCAGTTTACAGTGTGCCAGAAGCTGTGAGGCATGTGAAGGTGTTGTTGGACATACTGTAACCGGGCTTTTTTGTGGCATTGGTGCAGTAAAGGCTTCTTTATGGCAACTCAACCATGCAGCTCATTTTTGTTCAAGTATTGTCGTATTGTGCTCCTTGAAACAACCTCACTGCCGTTTTCCAGAGCAGCCTGCATTTCTCCTGAGGTTACCTGTGGGATTTTTCTTTGTATCCCGAACAATTCTTCTGGCAGTTGTGACTGCAATATTTCTTGGTCTACCTGACCTTGGCTTGGTATCAAGAGATCTCCAAATTTTTCACTTCTTAAAAAGTGGTTGAATAGTACTGACTGGCATATTCAAGGCTTTGGATTTCTTTTCATGTCCTTTTCCATCTTCCATTACCTTGCTACACAAGTCTTTTGACAAGTTCTTTTCTGCTCCCCATGGCTCAGTATCTAGCCTGCTCAGTGCATCCATGTGAGAGCTAACAAACTCACTGACTATTTATACACAGACACTAATAGAAATGTAAAAGGTCACAGATGTGGGAAATTAACCTCTAACTGCCATTGTAACCTGTGTGTGTCACCTTGTGTCAGGAATGGACTGGCCAGCAATAGTGGGACTCAGCTGCCTTATGAGCTGCAGTACCAGGGCTGGCCAGCGGGTGCTCCCAGCAATCAGAGACTCAACCTTGCAGCCAGTCAAACACCTGGAACTAATTATACTGGTGTATTTAAGGGACATTCAGACCTGCAGACTCTGCCTTGGTGTTGTGTTTCTCCTGGGCCCTGTATCCTGTTCCTGCTCCCTGTTCCCTGTTCCTGTCTGATTCTCTGCTGACCCTGCTCTGATCCCTGGCTTGTCTGACCATTCTCCTGCTCCTGATCCCTGGCTTGTCTGACCATTCTCCTCTGCCTGACCCTCTGTACCACGCTGCCCGCTACCTGCTGAACCTGGCTTGTGACTCCGACCATTCTCCGCTTGCTCCCCCTGTACCTACCTGCCCGATTGATATTGACCCGGCTTGCCTAACGACGCTTGCATTGTATGTACTGTTATCTGTGGGTGGTTGGTTTGGTTTGTTTGCACTGTGTTATGTTTTAGTATTGCACTGCGTTTATGTTTGTATTGTTAGTGTTAATAAATTACATTGTTTATAACATATCTAAAGTCTGCGTTTCCCTGCGTCAGTCACACACCTCTGGTCATACCCGGGAGCCCTGACACCTTGTGTGTCTGTAGCAAGGCCAAACATTCCAGGGGGGTGGAGACTTCTGATCCGGGCCACTTGGGTGATATTTTTTTTTTTTACTTGTCTTTGTCGGTGCCTAAAAAATCCCAACTTAGATTTTTTATTTATTGCGACTGCCATGCTACTTCATTTTTGCCACCCTGAGCACTGTGTCCCCTTGTTCAGGTGGGCAGTTGGGGGCGGTACCATTCAACCGCCTGCTTTTACAGCCCCAGCCACCCATAGAGCCCACAAAGGTGGCGGTATACAGGGCAGTACCATCACTCAAAAAAAGGGGAACGCAGCCAAACTTAACATGGAAATCCAAACTTTATTGCTCAAGCCAACACAGTGACCTCCCCTGAGACGCGTTTCGCCCAACAGATTTACTTTGTCATAGGGATAGGACCAGGAGGTAAGGGGAAGGAACTGACCTTCGCCCGTCATAATTGGACTTCGTAGCGGTTGACAGTCTACATATTCCTGGATTTCACGTATTTGTAGACTCAATGAAATTTTGGAAATTTGATTTTAAACCCATGAAGCCCAATGTTTGAAATTATTTTTGCTCATATGCGTAAAAAAATGACCTGTTTGATTCTGTTTGAGCCTATTTATAGAATAAGACTTCTGATTATAAGGTGACAACACCAAATTCCTAGCTCCCAATGCAGTGGCAGTGTTCTCTCCAGATGGAATGACGCTCATTCATACAAAATAGAGTGAATCTGGAAAATACCACAGTATGGCCACTAGATGGAGCTGAAGATAATATGACCTAGTTATTAGTGGCCATAATGCAGTATTTTCATGATTCACTCTTCTGTATGAATGAATAATATTTGACATAGCCTAACATTCAATGTCTCCCCCAAATCGCACACAACAAATGCACATGCAGTTTCACATGATGAATAGCTCTGCAATTAATACACCCCATAGATTAGCAATCAATCACAAATACAACACTTGACTCTCTATGGCTTAAACTATACAAGGAGAATGGAGTATCGATTATCAGGAACGACTGAACAATGCATCAGGTGTTTGTGACTACATACTATGCAAATTGGGAGCTTAACTGCTCTTTCACACAGACAGCTGGGGTGGGGGCAGTAAAAATGAGCCCCCTGGCTGCCCAGCAGAACTGTCACATATCGGACGTGGCTGCACACATGCTATGACTACTATGCTTTTGCTTCATGGCTGCGATTTATTTAAATCAGGGTACAGAGTTTTAATTCTTTCACATTTTCCATGTTCTCTGAAGAGCGATCCACTTTTTGACCGCTTTTCAGAGGGTATTTGACAGGAGCTGTTGTTTTGCCTCCTTTCCGCTTGATTTAACCCTGTAGTGCTGCACTACCATGCTGCAATTGCTTTTGCAGCATGGCCCCATTAAACTCATTGGGCAAGGTTGACAAGTGATGCTGCTTTGCAAACCCTGCATCCTAATTTAAAAATGCTGCTGCTGCAAAGCACTGCGTGTGTACAGCCCTGCCTGGCTGTATTGTGACAGCTTGAGTGGGCAGCTACGGCTCAGGTTCTTTTTTTTTTTTTACCACCCCCTGGCTTGAGTGGGCAGCTACGGCTCAGGTTCTTTTTTTTTTTTTACCACCCCCTGGCCACCCATCTGAAAAAGCCTTTTAAAAATCCAACTCGCCCATTGAGTTTAATAGGGCCACACCGCAACTACGAGCTGAATGCTCAACTTGCAGTTTCGGCACATTCCCGCAATGTAAAATTGACATCTGCCAATTTGAAAATCAAAGTATAAAAAAAAAACAACAGGCGCTAGTAGCTATACTCATATACGATAACCAAAGAAGTAAAAAGGAGGTGTCGCCCACAATTCAGCGTCGATTGGCGAGCCTGTACGATCCTGTGCCGGCATGCTATTTGCCTACCTTTTTCTTAGGTTTTATATTTTATAGTTGATTCAATTTTTAGGTTTTATATTTTATAGTTGATTCAATTTTTAGGTTTTATATTTTATAGTTGATAACATTTTTAGGTTTTATATTCTATGCCCACAAATCAGCATTAGTTGGTGAGCCTGTACGATCCTGTCCCGGCACGCTATTTGCCTACCTTTTTCTTAGGTTTTATATTTTATACTGGATTAAATTTTTAGGTTTTATATTTTATACTTGATTCAATTTTTAGGTTTTATATTCTATGCCCACAATTCAGCGTTAGTTGGCGAGCCTGTACGATCCTGTCCCGGCACGCTATTTGCCTACCTTTTTCTTAGGTTTTATATTTTATAGTTGATTAAATTTTTAGGTTTTATATTTCATAGTTGATTACATTTTTAGGTTTTATATTTTATAGTTGATTACATTTTTAGGTTTTATATTTTATAGTTGATTACATTTTTAGGTTTTATATTTTATAGTTGATTACATTTTTAGGTTTTATATTCTATGCCCACAATTCAGCGTTACTTGGTGAGCCTGTACGATCCTGTTCCGGCACGCTATTTGTCTACCCTTTTCTTAGGTTTTATATTTTATAGTTGATTACATTTTTAGGTTTTATATTCTATGCCTACAATTCAGCATTAGTTGGCGAGCCTGAACGATCCTGTCCCGGTACACTATTTGCCTACCTTTTTCTTAGGTTTTATATTTTATACTGGATTAAATTTTTAGGTTTTATATTTTATACTGGATTCAATTTTTAGGTTTTATATTTTATAGTAGATTCAATTTTTAGGTATTATATTTTATACTTGATTCAATTTTTAGGTTTTATATTTTATACTGGATTCAATTTTTAGGTTTTATATTTTATACTGGATTCAATTTTTAGGTTTTATATTTTATAGTTGATTCAATTTTTAGGTTTTATATTTTATAGTTGATAACATTTTTAGGTTTTATATTCTATGCCCACAAATCAGCATTAGTTGGTGAGCCTGTACGATCCTGTCCCGGCACGCTATTTGCCTACCTTTTTCTTAGGTTTTATATTTTATACTGGATTAAATTTTTAGGTTTTATATTTTATACTTGATTCAATTTTTAGGTTTTATATTCTATGCCCACAATTCAGCGTTAGTTGGCGAGCCTGTACGATCCTGTCCCGGCACGCTATTTGCCTACCTTTTTCTTAGGTTTTATATTTTATAGTTGATTAAATTTTTAGGTTTTATATTTCATAGTTGATTACATTTTTAGGTTTTATATTTTATAGTTGATTACATTTTTAGGTTTTATATTTTATAGTTGATTACATTTTTAGGTTTTATATTTTATAGTTGATTACATTTTTAGGTTTTATATTCTATGCCCACAATTCAGCGTTACTTGGTGAGCCTGTACGATCCTGTTCCGGCACGCTATTTGTCTACCCTTTTCTTAGGTTTTATATTTTATAGTTGATTACATTTTTAGGTTTTATATTCTATGCCTACAATTCAGCATTAGTTGGCGAGCCTGAACGATCCTGTCCCGGTACACTATTTGCCTACCTTTTTCTTAGGTTTTATATTTTATACTGGATTAAATTTTTAGGTTTTATATTTTATACTGGATTCAATTTTTAGGTTTTATATTTTATAGTAGATTCAATTTTTAGGTATTATATTTTATACTTGATTCAATTTTTAGGTTTTATATTTTATACTGGATTCAATTTTTAGGTATTATATTTTATACTAGATTCAATTTTTAGGTATTATATTTTATACTTGATTCAATTTTTAGGTTTTATATTTTATACTAGATTCAATTTTTAGGTTTTATATTTTATACTGGATTCAATTTTTAGGTTTTATATTTTATACTTGATTCAATTTTTAGGTATTATATTTTATACTTGTTTAAATTTTTAGGTTTTATATTTTATGCTAGATTACATTTTTATATTTTAGACTTTTTTTCTCTAAAGGCAGGTTTGCTTTTAGTGAGAAGGAAGAGCGCATTTCCAAACCCCGCGCCTCAAAATGTTCTGGGAGGAAAGCGTCTGCTGTCACGAAGGAGCTCCATTACTTGCAAGGAAGATGTGGGCTCCGTTTCTGATGCTTTGTCACAATAATTATGGTTTCATATCAGATGGATCCATCAGAGGAAAGCTGTTTCCGCAGAACAGCGATACATCTTTCCGATGCAGAACTTTATATCATCAACGAATCCATTAGCGGCAGATCTCTCAGTCTTTGCGGCGGGGATGCAGTGGTGTCCAGGTCAAGAACAAGGCCTTAAAGGGCAAATGCATGTGCAGAAATGGGGAATCCATGTGTAGAAAGTCCAATGAGAGATTAAAGAACTAAGCTCCTTCACATCAGTGGTTGTGAGGCGGTAAAACCTTGAAGCTGAGACGTGGTTTTACCACCCACTACCCCCTTTAGCTGGGGGTGTGCACATGATGCAGCTGCAAAGCTTTGCTGACACGTTTGGTGGGCAAAGCATCCACTGAACGTGACCCATTTAAGGGAATGGGCCAATCTGCAACCGCATGCAATTCAAGGGGTTAAAGCAGGCAGCGCTACAACGCCTCTTTACTGCCTGCCAAATGCTCCAACACTAGTGTGAAAGAGCTCTAGGAGTCCAAAATCTTTCAATGATGGTGTCCATTTACAAAAAGGCAACGCGTTTCAGGAGATACAAAGATCTCCCACTTCTAGTAACATGCTGCTGTTATTACCCCTAGGCACTTTCTACGTATTATCTTCAAAAGAATTCATATTTGGTATTTGTGCTGTTTTGAGTCCTCCCAAGTATACAAAATATTTGAATCCTGAAAAAGGGGGAATCTTTGTAACCAACCCCCCCGAAATGTGTTGGTTCTACCCTGAAACGTGTTGGCTATTTTATTTCCTTGTTGGAAATGTGTACCGCTGAAATGCGTTGGCTCTACCCTACCCTACACGTTGGCTGTTCTATTGACTTGTTGCAGATGTGGAAATCCAGAACATGTTGGTTCTACCCCAAAACACGTTGGTTGTGTTATTGACTTGTTGTGAATGAACACAATCATTGAAAGATTTTGGAATATTAGTTCTTTATCCTGGTGCCTCTAATGGACTTTTTACACATGGATTCCTAACATGTAGATAAAAGGAAGCCGGCAACTCCATCTTCTGCAATAAATGAATTTTATTGATCCAGATGTGATACAAAACAATACAGAGCTTACGCGTTTTGGAGTGCAGCCTTAGTCATACCCCTGGGCACTTTCTATGTATTATCTTCAAAAGAATTAATATTTGGAGATTGGGCAATTTTGAGTCCTTCTGAGTATACAATATACATTGCTCCAGTGCTCAAAAAAAATGAAAGGAACACTTTGAAAACACATCGGATCTCAATGGGGAAAGATCTCCTGCTGGATATCTATACTGACATGGACAGGGTATTGTGTTAGGAGCGTAAGGACGCCCCATCGTTTGATGGAAATGAAAATGATCGACCTACAGAGGACTGAATTCAAAGACAACGCAAAAATATAAGTGAAAAAATGATGCAGCAGGCGAGTCCATTTTTTTGAAATGTCTTTGCAGCAACTCAGAATGGTCCTCAGTAGTTTGTATGGCCCCCACGTGCCTGTATGCATGCCTGACAACATCGGGACATGATACTAATGAGATGACGGATGGTGTCCTGGGGAATTTCCTCCCAGATCTGGACCAGAGCATCACTGAGCTCCTGGACAGTCTGAGGTGGAACCTGGCGGCAATGGATGGACATAAACATGACATCCCAGAGACGTTCTTTTGGATTTAGGTCAGGTGAGTGTGGGGGCCATTAAATGGTATCAAATCCTTCATCCTCTAGGAACTGCCTGCATACTCTCCCCACATGAGGCCAGGCATTGTCATGTACCATGAGGAATCCAGGACCCACTGCACCAGGAGGAACCCAGGACCCACTGCACCGTGTAGGTTCTGACAATGGGTCCAAGGATTTCATCCCGATACCTAATGGCAGTCAGGGCGCCATTGTCTAGCCTGTAGAGGTCTATGAGTCCCTCCATGGATATGCCTCCCCAGACCATCACTGACCCACCACCAAAACGGCCATGATGAACAATGTTACAGGAAGCATAACGTTCTCCATGTCTTTTCCAGACCCTTTCACATCTGTCACATGTGCTCTGGGTGAACCTGCTCTCATCTGTGAAGAGCACAGGGTGCCAGTGGTGGACCTGCCAGTTCTGTGTTCAATGGCAAATGCCAATCGAGCTCTATGGTGCCAGGCTGTGAGCACAAAGCCCACTAGAGGACATAGGTCCCTCAGGCCACCCTCATGAAGTCTGTTTCTGATTGTTTAGTCAGAGACATTCACACCAGTGGCCTGCTGGAGGTCATTTTGTAGGGCTCTGGCAGTGCTCATCCTGTTCCTCCTTGCCGGTCCTGCTGATGGGTAAAGGATCTTCTACGGCCCTGTCCAGCTCTCCTAGAGTAACTGCCTGTCTCCTGAAATCTCCTCCATGCTCTTGAGACTGTGCTGGGAGACACAGCAAACCTTCTGGCAATGGCACGTATTGATGTGCCATCCTGGTGGAGTTGGACTGCCTGTGCAACTTCTGTAGGGTCCAGGTATGGCCTCATGCTACCAGTAGTAACACTGACCCTAGCCAAATGCACACCTAGTGAAAAACAGTCAGAAAAGATGAGTAGGGGAAAAAATGTCAGTGGCCTCCACCTGTAAAACCATTCCTGTTTTGGGGGTTGTCTCATTGTTGCCCATCTAGTGTACCTGTTAATTTCATTAATACCAAAGGAGCTGAAAATGATTAACAGCCCCCTCTGCTAATCACCTGACCAGATCAATATCCCAGGAGTTTCATTCACGTGATGCTAGACTCTGATTAAAAAGTGTTCCTTTATTTTTTTTGAGCAGGGTAATTGAATCCTGAAAAAGGGGGAATCTTCCTATCCCCCAAAATGTGTTGGTTCTACCCTGAAACGTGTTGGTTATTTTACTGCCTCATTGTAATTTCGTGCCCCCGAAACGTGTTGGCTCTACACCAAAGCGTGTCGACTGTTTGTTTAACTAGTTGCACCCCCACGTGTTGGTCGCGTTGGCTGTTTTATTGACTTGCAGATGTGTTCCCCCGAAACATGTTGGCTCTACACCAAAACGCATTGGCTGTTTTATTGACTTCTTGTGAATGAACACCATCATTAAAAGATTTTGGACTATTAGTCTGGTGCCTATAATGGACTTTCTATACATGGATTCCTAACACGTAGATAAAAGGAAGCTGGGGGCTCGATCCTCAATCAATGACTTTAATAATCCAGATGTGATTAAAAATACAGGGTTTACGCGTTTCGACATGTAGCCATAGTCATAGTCCTTTGCAATCCCAGATGTTATCTTGTAAAAGTAGCAGTGACATCATCATTGTGCTGTACATAGCCTGTGCAGAGAGCAGAGCAGTGGGAGAGGCCCAGCAGGCTCCACCCACTACAGAAAACTACAGGAGGGGGCGGAGACAAGACCAGTCACCCTGCACAAGTAGAGAGAACAGCAGTGACCGGTCTTTATTACAGTGGGACGTTTCACACATAGCACACCAAGATTCAAGGAAACATACACGCGATGAATGATATATTTAGACAAGATTTCCTTATCCCAGAGTTCACCCTTTTTATTTGTGGAAGGATTCTATGGATTTTTGTGCCTGCACCATGTTAGGGAGATTCCTTTCACTTCCAATCTCACATACTAGCACTGCACAGGATCCATTCAACCTACCAGCATGCCTTTGGAGTGTGGGCAGAAACAACAAGCACAGGGAGAACATGCAAACTCCATGTGGAAGGGCTTCAAACCAATGACCCCTGTGCTGCAAGTGCTATCCACAAAGCCACTGGCCTTACTTATTTGTATTCATGAGTTTTCTTATTGCATCATGACCCGGATCACTACCACCATGGGACTCCAGCCAGGAGCTGGCTTATTAGCCTACTAACAGTGTGGGGGATGGGTTATGCTTGAAATCAGGTTTAAATGCTTTTTAGGCCTTTCACATAGGCAAGGGATGTTAAAAAAAAGAAAAAGGAAGTTGAGCCGCGGTTCTATCGCCTACCTAAAACCTTCCATAGTTGAAGGTATTCCATGCATACGCATTTATTTATTTCAGGTATTTATATAACATTGTTAATTTCCGCAGTGCTTTATATATATTATACATTCACATCAGTCCCTAACCCTCAAGGAGTGTACAATCTAAGGTCCCTAAACTCAAATGTACACATACCAGGACCAATTTATCTACCAGCAAGTCTTTGGAGTGTGGGAGGAAACCGGAGTACCTGTAGGAAACCCACACAGGCACAGGGAGAACATGCAAACTACAGGCAGTTGATGCCGTGGTTGGGATTTGAACCAACAACCCTAGTACTGCCAGGCAGAAGTGCTAACCATTTAGCCATTGTGCTGCCCATTGATGACATCCATACTCCACGACAACAGTGCCCTTGATGCCCCTGGCTCTGGTTCCTCACAGCTCTTAAGACATGCTAAAGTGACACAATGATATCTGATTAAAAGCCACTTTAGCATGCTTTATTCGAAACGTGCCTTCAATCCTGGCCAGTGACCCTGAACTAGTATGCAGATAAGGAGCTTGACTTACCCTGACTGAGAAAGTATTTTCATCTTCCTAACCTGACAGAGCAACTTTAAAGTGTTCTTAAACTCCGGACCCTGCATTCACTATATCCGGTCTCCCCGGACCCTGCATTCACTATATCCGGTCTCCCCGGACCCTGCATTCACTATATCCTGTCTCCCCGGACCCTGCATTCACTATATCCGGTCTCCCCGGACCCTGCATTCACTATATCCGGTCTCCCCGGACCCCGCATTCACTATATCCGCTCTCCCCGGACCCCGCATTCACTATATCCGCTCTCCCCGGACCCCGCATTCACTATATCCGCTCTCCCCGGGCCCTGCCTTCACTATATCCGTTCTCCCCGGGCCCCGCCTTCACTATATCCGGTCTCCCAGGGCCCCGCCTTCACTATATCCGGTCTCCCAGGGCCCCGCCTTCACTATATCCGGTCTCCCAGGGCCCCGCATTCACTATATCCGGTCTCCCAGGGCCCCGCATTCACTATATCCGGTCTCCCAGGGCCCCGCATTCACTATATCCGGTCTCCCAGGGCCCCGCATTCACTATATCCGGTCTCCCAGGGCCCCGCATTCACTATATCCGGTCTCCCAGGGCCCCGCATTCACTATATCCGCTCTCCCAGGGCCCCGCATTCACTATATCCGCTCTCCCAGGGCCCCGCATTCACTATATCCGCTCTCCCCGGGCCCCGTTCACTATATCCGCTCTCCCCGGACCCCGCATTCACTATATCCGCTCTCCCCGGACCCCGCATTCACTATATCCGCTCTCCCCGGACCCTGCATTCACTATATTCGCTCTCCCCGGACCCTGCATTCACTATATCCGCTCTCCCCGGACCCCGCATTCACTATATCTGGTCTCCCCGGACCCCGCATTCACTATATCTGGTCTCCCCGGACCATGCATTCACTATATCTGGTCTCCCCGGACCCCGCATTCACTATATTTGGTCTCCCCGGACCCCGCATTCACTATATCTGGTCTCCCCGGACCCCGCATTCACTATATCTGGTCTCCCCGGACCCTGCATTCACTATATCTGGTCTCCCACAGTACACAGAACATGGAAATGCAATTATTTTAGTAAATATAAACTGTTAAATACATTTTCTCATCAGCAGTTAGAGCAGTCTGGTGACTTCTATCAGTGTCCAGATGAGCACTGGATAGAACTTAGGGGAGAATGAAAACTCCTACGACTGTCCTATGTAGCTGCATGACTCCTGACCCTCTGTCTGGACAGTGCCGATTGGCCCTGTGCTGATTACACGCATCCTCCCAAAGAAAAAAAAAAAAAAAAAGCTTTCTAGTAATACACACCAAACTGAGCATGTGCAGAGTGACTCCTAGAGCTCTGTACTATTAGCAGATGGATTGGGTACAGTAGAAGGGGAGGATCAGAGAAGACAGGCTCAAACAGCTTTTTGGAGGATTAACCCCTTAGGTTCCATAGTATAACACGCATGCTTTACTGCATATACAGACTGATTTCACTGTTGTGGGTTTGGTAACACTAATTTTAGGGTCCAATTACAGCGTTGCGTTTGACCGCACACATTGCAACGCACTAAAAACGCGCATACATCCAACATCCTCATAATACAGAAAATCAATTCACATTGTTTTGAAAAATACAAGTCTGTTTTTCACACATCAAACCTTGGTCAATGGCTGTTAACCCCATCTCATTCTAAATTCAAAAAGGCACTGGAGTCACGTGTCAACACGCATGACCATGCACAGTGGAAGCACACGCCAATATGTCGAATATCGCACCTCTGCGCACGCACATACTGTACATCTAAATGGGCCCTCAATTAAAGTGTAAGTCAGCTGTCTGCGCACATCACCGCATCCCCCTAAGCACAGCACATTCTGCCCCCTCTGCTGTTTGGGGGGGTCCCAGGGGGGCAACCTGACCCAGCAAAGTATTTCTATACTGGAGGGGAGACAGGAGGGTCTGAAAATTCCTAGCCGACGTGAAGTACCAGAAGAACCAGCACAGCTTGGCTGAAGGAGATAACTCCAGAATGTGTCATCCTTCACATCAGAGGTCCCCCTATGACATCAGAGGTCCTCCTTCACATCAGAGGTCCCCCTATGACATCAGAGGTCCTCCTTCACATCAGAGGTTCCCCTATGACATCAGAGGTCCTCCTTCACATCAGTAGTTCCCCTATGACATCAGAGGTCATCCTTCACATCAGAGGTTCCCCTATGACATCAGAGGTCATCCTTCACATCAGAGGTTCCCCTATGACATCAGAGGTCCTCCTTCACATCAGTGGTTTGCCTATGACATCAGAGGTCTTCCCTTCACATCAGAGGTCCCCCCTTCACATCAGCGGTTTGCCTATGACATCAGAGGTCTCCCCTTCACATCAGAGGTCTCCCCTTCACATCAGAGGTCCCCCCTTCACATCAGAGGTTCCCCAAAAAGATCAGAGGTCCCTTCTTCACATCAGAGGTTCACCTATGACATCAGAGGTTCCCCTTCACATCAGAATGACATCAGAGGTCCTCCTTCACATCAGAGGTTCCCCTATGACATCAGAGGTCCTCCTTCACATCAGTAGTTCCCCTATGACATCAGAGGTCATCCTTCACATCAGAGGTTCCCCTATGACATCAGAGGTCATCCTTCACATCAGAGGTTCCCCTATGACATCAGAGGTCCTCCTTCACATCAGTGGTTTGCCTATGACATCAGAGGTCTTCCCTTCACATCAGAGGTCCCCCCTTCACATCAGCGGTTTGCCTATGACATCAGAGGTCTCCCCTTCACATCAGAGGTCTCCCCTTCACATCAGAGGTCCCCCCTTCACATCAGAGGTTCCCCAAAAAGATCAGAGGTCCCTTCTTCACATCAGAGGTTCACCTATGACATCAGAGGTTCCCCTTCACATCAGAGGTTCCCCCTTCACATCAGAGTTTTGCCTATGACATCAGAGGTCCCCCCTTCACATCAGTGGTTCCCCTATGACATCAGAGGTCCCCACTTCACATCAGAGGTTCCCCAATGACATCAGAGGTCATCCTTCACATCAGAGGTTCCCTTATGACATCAGATGTCCCCTCTTCCCATTAAAGGTTTCCCCATTACATCAGTGGTCTCCCCTTCTTGTCAAAGGTTCCCCAATTACATCAGATGTCCCCTCTTCCCGTTAGAGGTTCCCCTATGACATCAGAGCCACCCCCCTTCACATCAGATGTCCCCTCTTCCCGTCAGAGATTCCCCTATGACATCAGTGGCCCCCCCTTCTTGTTAGAGGTTCCCTAATTACATCAGATGTCCCCTCTTCCCGTCAGAGATTCCCCAATTACATCAGATGTCCCCTCTTCCCGTTAGAGGTTCCCCTATGACATCAGAGCCACCCCCCTTCACATCAGATGTCCTCTCTTCCCGTCAGAGATTCCCCTATGACATCAGTGGCCCCCCCTTCTTGTTAGAGGTTCCCTAATTACATCAGATGTCCCCTCTTCCCGTTAGAGGTTCTCCTATGACATCAGATGTCCCCTCTTCCCGTTAGAGGTTCTCCTATGACATCAGATGTCCCTTATGACATCAGATGTCCCCTCTTCCTGTTAGAGGTTCCCCTATGACATCAGAGGCCCCCTGTCACATCAGATGTCCCCTCTTCCTGTCAGAGGTTCCCCTATGACATCAGATGTCCCTTATGACATCATATGTCAGTGCTTCCCATTAAAGGTTCACCTATGACATCAGAGGTTCCTCCTTCACATCAGATGTTCCTCTATAACATCAAAAGTCCCCCTTTCACATGAGAGGCTCCCCAAAAAGATCAGAAGTCCCCCTTCACATCAGAGGTTTCCCTAGGACATCAGATGTCTCCTCTTCACATCAGAGGTTCCTCTTTCATAGCAGAGTTTCCCCTATAACATCAGAGGTCTCCCTTCTTGTCAGAGATCCCTCCTTCACATCAGAAGTTCCCCAAAGAGATCAGAGGCCCCCCTCCCTTCACATCAGAGGTTGCCCTATGACATCAGAGTCCCCCTTCATGTCAGAGGTCCCACCATGACATCAGAGCCCCCCCTCTTTGTGTTAAAGTCCCCCTTATATATCAGAAGCCCCCCATCACATTAGAGTTACCCTATACATGAGAGCCCCCCATCATATCAGGGCACCCCATGACCAAGTCCCCCTCTCACCATCATGTGAGAGTCTCCCCATCACTACAGAGTCCCATAAGTTCATTTCCGATCCAGGGCAAACTGAGTCTCATGTTCAGAACAACCCCCAGGGAACCCAAAAGGCACCCTGTTTAAAAAAACACTGCAGTAAGGCAGCACATCTGCACTGTAGTACACCACACCATCTGCCTGCATTACATAGAGAATCACAGAGACACAGTGTTGATGTCACTGGATCCAAAATAAAGTATGTAACGAAACAGAAAGGTTTTATTTCCTGAGGTCATCACAGAGGACAAGGGGGCGCTCTTTACATCTGGAGGAAAAGAAATTGAATCTCCAAACACAGAAAGGTTTCTTCACAGTAAGAGCGGTGAAAATGTGGAATAGACTCCCTCAAGAGTTGGTTCTGGCCAGCTCAGTGGATTGCTGTAGGAAAGTCCTGGATTGTTTCTTGGATACACAGAATATAACTGGATATAACATTTATAGGTGAAATTGATCCAGGGAATATCCGATTGCCTCTCGGGGGAACAGGAAGGAATTTTTTCCCTGCAAGAACAAAGTGGATCATGCTTTGCTGGGTTTTTGCCTTCCTCTGGATCAACTGTGGGTGTAGGATTATAACTTTTTTTTTTTTTAATGGTTGAACTGGATGGACTTTTGTCTTTTGTCAGCCAGACGAACTATGTAACAATTTAAAAAGGGTCCTTAGCAGGTTGAGGAGGACGGAAAGGAGGAACCAGAGAAGGACAGATATAGGCAGATTAAACTTCAGCCTAACACTAGTTCCCATTCAGCTTCACATGCATTTTGAGGCAAAAAGGTCGGAAGCAGGGGCGGATTGACCATTTGGAAACTCGGCACTGCCCGAGGGCCCGGGGTCAGTAGGGGGCCCCACAGGGGCGGACTGACCATTTGGAAACTCGGCACTGCCCGAGGGCCCGGGGTCAGTAGGGGGCCCCACAGGGGCGGACTGACCATTTGGAAACTCGGCACTGCCCGAGGGCCCGGGGTCAGTAGGGGGCCCCACAGGGGCGGACTGACCATTTGGAAACTCGGCACTGCCCGAGGGCCCGGGGTCAGTAGGGGGCCCCACAGGGGCGGACTGACCATTTGGAAACTCGGCACTGCCCGAGGGCCCGGGGTCAGTAGGGGGCCCCACAGGGGCGGACTGACCATTTGGAAACTCGGCACTGCCTGAGGGCCCGGGGTCAGTAGGGGGCCCCTTGAGATGCCCCTGGTACCTTTTTCATAGGCTTTTTTGAGTTTGGGCAAGGACACAGGGGCCCTATGATCCCCTACTGCCCGGGGGCCCCATGAGTTGTCTGTCCGCCCTGGGGCCCCATGAGATGCCCCTGGTACCTTTTTCATAGGCTTTTTTGAGTTTGGGCATGGACACGGGGGCCACATGATCCCCTATTGCCCGGGGGCCCCATGAGTTGTCAGTCCGCCCCTGGGGCCCCATGAGATGCCCCTGATACCTTTTTCATAGGCTTTTTTGAGTTTAGGCAAGGTCACGGGGGCCCCATGATCCCCTATTGCCCGGGGCCCCATGAGTGTCAGTCCGCCCCTGGGGCCCCATGAGATGCCCCTGGTATCTTTTTCATAGGCTTTTTTGAGTTTGGGCAAGGACACAGGGGCCCCATGATCCCCTATTGCCCGGTGGCCCCATGAGTTGTCAGTCCGCCCCTGGGGCCCCATGAGATGCCCCTGGTACCTTTTTCATAGGCTTTTTTGAGTTTGGGCAAGGACACAGGGGCCCCATGATCCCCTATTGTCCGGGGGCCCCATGAGTTGTCAGTCCGCCCCTGTGGCCCCATGAGATGCCCCTGGTACCTTTTTTATAGGCTTTTTTGAGTTTGGGCAAGGACACAGGGGCCCCATGATCCCCTATTGAGGGCCCGGGGTCAGTAGGGGGCCCCATGAGATGCCCCGGTACCTTTTTCATAGGCTTTTTTGAGTGTGGGCAAGGACACAGGGGCCCCATGATCCCCTATTGCCCGGGGGCCCCATGAGTTGTCAGTCCGCCCCTGGTTGGAAGCTGCAGCGTGATGAGAATGAGCCCCATAGACCTGTTGATATACAGTCTGTCTTCCTCCCGATGGATAGCAAGCTGCGTGGTGTCACATCTGGTGAGGATGACACCTCAGAGCCCTTCCGGTGTGTCTGTCTCTCTGATGCTCTCTCTGCTTTTTAATGGAATGAACAGAGTCTGATTTTATTGTTGCCATGACAAAAAAGAATTCTTGATTCATCCTAACTTTTGTCTGACTAGACGTGGTCTGAGCTGTGCACTTGTTCGACCCGCCGCGCATTTGTACTCTACAGAATCGCAGGATTCATTTAGCGGTTGTAGTTTTTTTTTTTTTCCTCCTTCTCACAATCGGAGGCTCTGCCATTCAGCAATGCAATGCCAACGCCTTGGTGGCCAATAGAAATGCTGGCATGAAATTCCACCCATGAGAATATTTAGGGCCAAGTTTACGCGTGACGCTGTCACTACCGCACCTCTGAACACCAACACGGTGCAAACGCATGCAGCGCACACGATGGAGGTGCGTCCCCCTCTCACACGAAAGGATCGCGTTTGGCGGTGGTACTGCCAACTAAATGTGACATTGGGGATAATCTTTGCCGCGGCACGGGTACTCCCCACCCGCCTGCCTTGGGAGCTTACACAGATATTTAAACACAAAAACAAAAATATATTATTTTTAGTGGTGCATGGAAATGAAAATTCTGGACCGAAAATTCCGGATGCACTTGGCAGAAAACCGAAACGGAAATGGACAGTTTTTTTTAATATATTTTTTATATATATATAATTGTATTAAATTCGACTTTTTCATTAATATCATGAATTTAAAAAATACAAACCAGTAACGTAAAATAACACACAAAAATTGGAGAGAAAATAAAATGTATAAAAATTCAAAAAACTTAAATAGAGACGTTTTTTCATTGACGTCAATAGGGGGCATCTTTGCATTGAAGTCCGTAAGACACGATTTTGCATGGAGGTCAATGGGATGCAATTTTGCACTGAAGTCAATAGGGGGTGTTTTTGCATTGAAGTCAATGGGCACAATTTTGCATTAATGGCAATGGGACGCTATTTTGCACTGAAGTCAATAGGGGGCGTTTTTTGCACTGAAGTCAACAGAGAATATTTTTTCTTTGAAGTCAACAGGGGGCATTTTTGCATTGAAGTCAATGGGACGCAATTTTGCACTGAAGTCAAGAGGGGGCGTTTTTGCATTGGGGTCAAAGGGACGTGATTTTGCATTGAAGCCAATGGGATGTGATTTTGCATTAAAGGCAATAGGGGGTATTTTTGCATTGAGGTGAATGGGACACGATTTTGCATTAAAGTGAATAGGACACGATTTTGCATTGAAGAGAATGGGACGCGATTTTGCATTGAAGTCAATTGGACATGATTTTGCATTGAAGTCAATTGGACGTGATTTTGCATTTAAGTGAATGGGACGCAAGGGTCCGGGCACTCTCCCAAGGAAAAAAAAAAAAACCTCTCTAGCAATACAAACCAAACTGAGCATGTGCAGAGTGACTCCACATGATATGTCTTATCAGGAGATAAGAGATAATATAAACTGCTAAATACCTTTTCTCATCAGCAGTTAGAGCAGTCTTGTGACTTCTATCAGTGTCCAGCAGAGCGCTGGTTAAAGCTGGTAGGAGGAGTTTTCATTCTCCTCTGATTGTCCTATGAGCAGGGGCAGACTGACCATTTGGAAACTCGGGCACTGCCCGAAGGCCCGGGGTCAGTAGGGGGCCCCATGAGATGCCCCTGGTACCTTTTTCATAGGCTTTTTTTGAGTTTGCGCAAGGACACAGGGGCCCCATGATCCCCTATTGCCCAGGGGGCCCCATGAGTTGTCAGTCCGCCCCTGCCTATGAGGCTGCAGGACCCCTGACCCTCTGTCTGAAAAGTGATTGGCCCTGTGATGATCTCATGCACCCTCCCAAAGAAAAAAAAAAATCTCTAGCAATACACACCAAACTGAGCATGTGCAGAGTGACTCCTAGGGCTCTGTACTAACAGCATATTGATTGGGGACACTGGAAGAAGGGGAGGATCAGAGAAGTCAGGATCAAACAGAATTTTTACATAATGCAGAGGATTACCCCCTTAGGTTCCACAGTGAGTATAACAAGCATGCTTTACTGAATATACAGACTGATTTCACTGTTGTGGGTTTAGTAACACTTTAAAGCGCTCCATTCAGCAAAATACATGCCCCCTGCTGATTGTGCTGCTCTTTAGAACTGGATGGACAGAAATACAAATCCTTTGCCAGGTAATACGGCTTCCTTACAAGTACTTAATTTGTGTGTTCAGCCTTCAGGGGTTTGATTACATCCACCTGGAGCTCTCTGACACCCCCTCTCTACAGCATCAGAAGACAGGAGAGCGGGGCTAATCCAATGGAAGGAGGCATGTGGGTGTGTGAGCTCAGCCATCAAAGCAATATCCTTCTTGTATTTGTGTCCCAGCAGATGATACTGTTATTCCGAGCAAAGGAAAAACGTTGCTAATTGCAAAGAGCAGAGGAAGTCAGAACAGATTGAATTATTCACTGCTCAGATCCTGCAAACCAGAGAAGAAGAAAAATTGGAGACCATCTTAAAGGATCAGTCTGACCAAAAGTGCTAATTCAGTTACAGGTGGAGGTCCGCGGGTGGAATCATAATTTTGCATCAGATAAGAGATCTTCCAAGTCCTGTCGCCCAAAGCAAGTCACGCTCAACCCTCTGCTTTCTCCGCTGTCCAGGTAATCATAGGGAGAACCCTCAGTGCAGAAGGTTGGCCGGACTGAAAACTGGGGTACAGATGTCTCCCTGCCCCAAAAAGTAGTGACAGTTTTAGGTGGAAGCAATGACAACTGTGATGTGACACAACCAAAATTCTCATACTGTAGTCAGAACATAAAATGAACACCGATTGGCTGCTCTGGGTTAGAGTGGCCACAGTGGGGTCCATCCTACCTCCGATACAAGGTCCAGGAAATTATCAAGACACATAGGAGACGAACAACATAGACTGTTATCTCCTTACGACTCCAGCAATCTTCTCCGTGATAAGAGGAAAGGACACCATTCAGGTGTCAGGACCCGGGTCTGAACCTGCAACTTCTGCTGTGTCTGGTGATGTCTTCTCTAGCTGAGCCACCTGGGATGCTGGACACCTCCCTGGACAATTCCTTTAATGTTCTTGCCTTGAACCTTGTACCTTGTATTTCTTGAACCTTGAACCTTTTGCTCCTCCAATGAAGTTCCTATTTTGGCCATGCCTCTGCAGTTCATGATTGCTAGAATATTGTGCTCCCTCCATCTCGCACTTGGCACTCCTGCTGCTGCTGTCTGTATTTCTGATAGCACTCATTACCAACTTTGGGTTTGTTCCTCGAATACACTTCTGCTTAATCCCAGCCGGCAACCATCTGTTACCAACCTATGGTATGCATAAAAAGAGGAGTGAAATGTCTTGGTTTGCTTTCTTTACAAAGCAGCCACAGGAGTAGAAAAGCCTGTCCTCTTCCAGCATGCTGCAGAGAAGGGCTCTTGCTTTCTGTGTGGAAGCAGCGGTCTCTCCGCAGAGATCCAACATGCCTCCAAGGTCCAGGAAATGATCAAGACACATAGGAGACGATCAACAACGTAGCTTGTTATCTCCTTACGACTCCAGCAATCTTCTCCGTGATAAGAGGAAAGGAAGGGGTTACTTTGCCCATTCAGGTGTCAGGACCCAGGTCTGAACCTGCAACTTCTGCTGTGTCTGGTGATGTCTAATCTAGCTGAGCCACCTGGGATGCTGGACACCTCCCTGGACAATTCCTTCAATGTTCTTGCCGTGAACCTTGTATTTCTTGAACCTTGAACCTTTTGCTCCTCCAATGAAGTTCCTATTTTGGCCATGCCTCTGCAGTTCATGATTGCTAGAATATTGTGCTCCCTCCATCTCGCGCTTGGCACTCCTGCTGCTGCTGTCTGTATTTCTGATAGCACTCATTACCAACTTTGGGTTTGTTCCTCGAATACACTTCTGCTTAATCCCAGCCGGCAACCATCTGTTACCAACCTATGGTATGCATAAAAAGAGGAGTGAAATGTCTTGATTTGCTTTCTTTACAAAGGAGCCACAGGAGTAGAAAAGCCTTTCCTCTTCCAGCATGCTGCAGAGAAGGGCTCTTGCTCTCTCTCTGTGTGGAAGCAGCGGTCTCTCCGCAGAGGTCCAACATGCCTCCAAGGTCCAGGAAATGATCAAAGACACATAGGAGACGATCAACAACGTAGCTTGTTATCTCCTTACGACTCCAGCAATCTTCTCCGTGATAAGAGGAAAGGAAGGGGTTACTTTGCCCATTCAGGTGTCAGGACCCAGGTCTGAACCTGCAACTTCTGCTGTGTCTGGTGATGTCTTCTCTAGCTGAGCCACCTGGGATGCTGGACACCTCCCTGGACAATCCCTTCAATTATCTTGCCTTAAATCTTTTTATTCTTGAACCTTTTGCTCCTCCAATGAAGTTCCTATTTTGGCCGCCTCTGCAGTTCATGATTGCTAGATTATTGTGCTCCCTCCATCTCACGCTTGGCACTCCTGCTGCTGTCTGTATTTCTGATACCACTTATTACCAATTTTGGGTTTTTTCCTTGAATACACTACTGCTTAATCCCAACCGGCAACCATCTGTTACCAACCTATGGCTTGCTTACCGACTACGCTTCTGCTTGAACCCTACCTCCTATATCTGCTGCTAGACCCCAGCTGGCCCACCTCCTGGTGGGGTGATCCTGAGGATCATGACCTAGTATTACCATGCAGCAAAACCTATCTCCACCATCAAGGTCTCTGGTGAACACCGGTTAGTGCTTAGACCCTCCACCTCAGGTGGGTCATCTTCCAGGATGACCTTCTGCTGCACTTATCCAGCTGGTTGGTGGAAGCCTGTTTCCTGCTATAGCTACTGGTCTCTGAGCCTGACCCCTAATCACAGTGGTGTCATGTATTTCAGAAGAAAAGAATAGGGGAACAAGGCATAGGTCAGTAACTGTGGGTGACCTTTCAAAGGCTCCTGTCATTTTGTCCTGAATAGGCAAATTTAGGACTTGTTGGTGGGACACCGGACCCAAAGGTAAGTATAATCCGGCAACAGATCCAGCTTTGGAGGCTTCTCTGTCAGCTGGGAGTTCCTAGGAGTCTCTGGAGCAGTCTGAAGAGTACACAAAAGACAAGTCTAGATCAAGTCCAGCAATGCTTTATTTTTCACAAGCAATAGGTAAAAAAAGTGTAGTCAACAAATTTCAAGGCTCCATCCCCTCTTCATTCGGGACAGTAATAGAAGTGATGACTGACTGCCCAAGAGGCAACCTTTATTGCTATTGCTGACCCTGATGAAGGGGGTTGGTGAGCCTCTGACACGTGTTGGCTATACTTTTTGTCCTCTTGCTTGTGAAAAATAAACTTTTACTGAACTTGATCTAGACTTGTAAAAAATACATTTAAGACACAGGTATATCAACGGGAGATCAATGCTTTCCCAATGGTGCAAAAGCAAGGAAATCTTCAAACAAGCTCCTTGACTCTGGTGAGGTCACTCTCAAAACCACTTCAATGGATACCTGGGAGCAAATGAAAGACATACTAATGGGCACCAAACCAAAGTCCAAAGTGCTTTTAATTGTTCAGAACATCACCACATAATAAACAGGGCGTTTCAGGGGCAACAAAACTCCCCCTTCATCGGGGCTTAGAGGAACAGAATAACGACTTGGATTCATAGACAACTCTAACCAAACAGATCTATATTCAATCTGTCTGGTGAAATATCAACCTCTACTGGACTTGATCTAGACTTGTAATGCTCTAACGTATTGATCTAACTTGTGATACACGGAGCAGGCAGAGTGACAGAATCTGTGTTGCGGCAACCTGCGGTTAAACCGCTCATTTTACCACACATGGTACTGCTTAACTGCTTCTTGATGGTGCTACAGCTGAAAGATGCCTACAGCAAGGCTCTCCAGTTCTGGGAGGACGTCCATGGACATTGGCGCACGCTAAAGTGCCAATCACAGCAGTCCTTTACCATTTGAGCAGCTAAAGGGCCAATCACAGCTGGTCATGAGTAAACAGACTTGCGGGTTATCTGCATTTCCTTTCCTCACACACTGTCTCTGTCTGACCGGACACAATGAGTACATTGTTTACACCTATAATCAGTTCAGTTCCCATTTATCAGTGCAGCCCCATCAGTGCCCATCAAAGCAGGTTATCAGTGCCCATCAGTTCAGCTTATCGCTGCCTATCAGTGCCCAAAAGTGCCACCTAATCAGGGCCACCTGATCATTGCAGCCTCATCAGTGCCCATCAGAGCGGCCTCATCAGTGCCCATCAGAGCGGCCTCATCAGTGCCCAACAGCGCGGTCTCATCAGTGCCCAACAGCGCGGTCTCATCAGTGCCCATCAGCGCGGTCTCATCAGTGCCCATCAGCGCGGTCTCATCAGTGCCCATCAGCGCGGTCTCATCAGTGCCCATCAGTTCAGCTTATCACTGCCTATCAGTGCCCAAAAGTGCCGCCTCATCAGTGCCACCTGATCATTGCAGCCTCATCAGTGCCCATCAGCGCAGTCTCATCAGTGCCTCATCAGTGCCCATCGGAGCGGCCTCATCAGTGCCCATCAGCACGGTCTCATCAGTGCCCATCAGCGCGGTCTCATCAGTGCCCATCAGCGCAGGTTCATCAGTGCCCATCAGCGCAGGTTCATCAGTGCCCATCAGAGCGGCCTCATCAGTGCCCATCAGAGCGGCCTCATCAGTGCCCATCAGCGCGGCCTCATCAGTGCCCATCAGCGCGGCCTCATCAGTGCCCATCAGCGCGGCCTCATCAGTGCCCATCAGAGCGGCCTCATCATTGCTCATCAGCGCGGCCTCATCAGTGATGATCAGCGCGGCCTCATGATTGCTCATCAGCGCGGCCTCATCATTGCCCATCAGCGCGGCCTCATCATTGCCCATCAGCGCGGCCTCATCATTGCCCATCAGCGCGGCCTCATCATTGCCCATCAGCGCGGCCTCATCATTGCCCATCAGCGCGGCCTCATCATTGCCCATCAGCGCGGCCTCATCATTGCCCATCAGCGCGGCCTCATCATTGCCCATCAGCGCGGCCTCATCATTGCCCATCAGCGCGGCCTCATCATTGCCCATCAGAGCGGCCTCATCATTGCTCATCAGCGCGGCCTCATCATTGCCCATCAGCGCGGCCTCATCATTGCCCATCAGCGCGGCCTCATCATTGCCCATCAGCGCGGCCTCATCATTGCCCATCAGCGCGGCCTCATCATTACCCATCAGCGCGGCCTCATCATTGCTCATCAGCACGGCCTCATCATTGCTCATCAGCGCGGCCTCATCACTGCTCATCAGCGCGGCCTCATCATTGTTCATCAGCGCGGCCTCATCATTGTTCATCAGCGCGGCCTCATCATTGCCGATCAGCGCGGCCTCATCATTGCCGATCAGCGTGGCCTCATCAGTGCTCATCAGCGCAGCCTCATCAGTGCTCATCAGTGCTTCCTCAACAGTGCACATCAGCGCGGCCTCATCATTGCTCATCAGCACGGCCTCATCATTGCTCATCAGCGCGGCCTCATCATTGCTCATCAGCGCGGCCTCATCATTGTTCATCAGCGCGGCCTCATCATTGTTCATCAGCGCGGCCTCATCATTGCCGATCAGCGCGGCCTCATCATTGCCGATCAGCGTGGCCTCATCAGTGCTCATCAGCGCAGCCTCATCAGTGCTCATCAGTGCTTCCTCAACAGTGCACATCAGTGAAGAAGAAAAATTAATTATTTGCAACATTTTATAACAGAAACTAAGAAAGAAGTTTTTTTCAAAATTTTTTTTTTTTGCTAAGCAAAAAACAGTGGTGTTTAGATACCAACCACATACCACCAATATCATCAAAAGAAAGCTCTATTTCAAAAAAATGATAAAAATTTCATATGGGTACAGTGTTGCATGACTGCGCAATTGCCATTCAAAGTGCGACAGCGCTGAAAATTGGCCTGGGCAGGAAGGGGGTGAGAGTGCCCGGTATTGAAGTGGTTAAAGTGCGCTGCCACTCAAAATGAATGGCCCAATCAACTTTAAATGGGCTGCCTTAACGCTCCGGATGCTAGCGGGTGAAATACCACGCATAAAAATGCACCGTGACGCAGCGCAACAGGAAAGAAACTGTGCACCGCTTGTGTCACACAACTAATCCAGCGGGTTGCAGTGCTGCACACGCCCCCCACCCACCATTCGCAGAGCGACATCTGCCCGTTTCTACTAAGCCTCCCTTAGTGAGCCTAGAAGTGGTTAAATCTGCAGATTTTTGCTTAATTTGGCCGCGTTCCTATTCTGAGGTGACGGATTTCTTTGCCAGTTCACTAAAATAAACCAGTCTATCCCCCCCACCACCTCCTCCCCAACCGCCGAGAGAAGAAGACATTGTACAAAACGCCCGTCACAGATGAAATCGGAATTTTTGTGGACTTCATTTTGGCACGCGGCAGTCCGGTGAAAAACAGGCTCACACCCATAGAACAAACAGCGATCTATTTACAGGATGTGGCGAGCCATTCCCCTTTCTCAACGTGAAATTATAATCTATTTACAAACCTCGCGGACACTGTTGACTACTGTGGCCCCGCAGGATGGCACACGGGGCCTGGTATGAGCTTTTGTCAAAGCTTCACCCATTGTGACTGATGGCACTCACACAGCCAGGGCTGCTATGGGCACCCCCAATAGGCAGCCCTCAAAAGCCTACCGGATAGGGCCCGGGCCCCCAACAGCCCACCGGTTAGGGCCCCCAACAGCCCACCGGATAGGGCCCGGGCCCCCAACAGACTACCTGATAGGGCCCGTTCCCCCAACAGTCTACCTGATAGGGCCCGTGCCCCCAACAGTCTTCCTGATAGGGCCCGTGCCCCCAACAGTCTACCTGATAGGGCCCGTGCCCCCAACAGTTTATCTGATGAGGTCCAGGTCTACAACAGCCTACCTGATATGGCCTGAGCCTTCAACAGCCTACCTGACAGTTCCAGTCTTCCGCAGTAGAAGACTCAACTTTAATTGTCGGGGGCCACAGCACAGGGGATGTCTCTGCCAGCTCCCAAAAAGGAGTAAATAGTCCCCTGATGAATTGGTTCCCAGGGAACATTTTGTTAATTGTCAGGAGAAAAGCGATTGCCTGTACCTAGGGTATTTTTTCAGCAGGAACGCAGGTCCACCACCTCCAGCACTGAATGTATGTAACGCCAAGGGGTGCTGAGGTGTGCAGAAAGGTTTATTGATGCTAGCTGCTGGGGGATCTATTGTCACTGACGGGGATCTAATTTTGCATGGTGGTCTATTGCTGCTGGAGGAGTCTATTGTTGCTAGTGGGCGATCGGTTGTTGCTGGGGGGGGTCAATTGTTGCTGGAAGGGATCTACTGTTGAGGAAGAGGTCTATTGCTGCTGACTTCTGGAGAGTCTATTGATATTGGCTGCTGGGGGATCTGTTGTTGCTGCTGGGGGTATATTGTTTCTGGGGTGGAATTTTGTTGTGGGGGTCCGCTGTTGCATGGGGATCTATTGTTGCTGAGGGGGATCTATTGCTGCTGGCTCTGGGGGATATTTTTTACTGCTTTTCCGGTTATCATTACCAATTGTTATCCATACAAATGACTTAGCATCACAAAATGATACCTGGCTCGGTTTTTTCTAAAAGGAGAGGTGCTCGGAGGTGGGTAGGGGCGGAAAAAGTGACTCATAAGGGGGCAGTTCCTGCACCTATTCTGAGAAAAAAAAGCCTGTGCTCAAAGATACTTACATTCGCCTCTGTGCCTTGGGCCCCCTGCTGAACTGATGGGGTCCGGGGCCTGATGACTGCTCTGTGCATGAGATCCAGTTAAAGCAACCATTTGGAAAAATGTGTTTGTTCGTTTTCAAACTAGGATGTCTTCTGGAGTATGGTGACGTCTGCTGGAAATGTATGGCTGCATCCTGGGATAAACATGCCAGGTTTGATGTAAGGAAGATAAAAGCAGACTCTGCGAACGTCTTGCTGTTTTGATAAATAGATAAAATGTCATTCTTCAGTAGGTGGTGGATATGCCGCTCAAAGAGAAATTAGATCAAGGCATGATCAGTATTTCATCAAGAAAGGCCAACTCTACCAGCCTGTTGCTGAACATGCTTTGCAATGGAAATGTTTGCGTCGGGTCCTCTTGGTAAGGCGCATGTTTGTCACAGTCCCATTCATCTCTATGAGTGAGCCTTACTGCATTGGCTGCCTAGAGAAATGGTCTCCAAACTGCAGCCCGAGGGCCACATGGGGCCCTTTGCCTGCCTCTATCCAGCCCTTGGGGCACTATATCTCCCACTGATACAAGGCATTCTTCCTCCCACCGACACCAATGATGGGAAACTATTCCTCCCACTAATACCAAAAGATGGGACATTGATTACTTCCACTGACACCAGGTGGTCTCTACACCTACTGGCCACAATCCGGCAACCATAAAGATGGAAGGACAGTAAATTGGCTCTTTATTGGAAAGACTGGAGACCCCTGGCCAAGAGGATTCTATGAGTACAGCTCACCCATAAGGGTAAATGCATGTGCCATTAGAAGAGGACCTGGTGGGATGTTTTCGTTGCAAAGGCAGAGCCCAGGTGTCCCTAATGGAAGATCTTCTCTTAGGTTTTTACTGCTGATGGAACTGCCATTGGGAGAAATCCACCCTCCCAATAGACACCAGGAATGAAAGTGAGAGAAATTCCAACAGTTTAAGAACAGAAATAGAAGAAAAATCCTCTAATGCAGTGGTGCTCAACTTTCTTGAAATAGGGGGCCTAAAGTGCAGCCCCCAACATCACCAAAGAACGACACATAAAATTCAGTGCATATTTCAGAGACAGCAGACAAACAACAGGATGTAGTCAAAAACCTTGGGCATAATACAAGAGAAAAAGTCAGAGGCTGTGGTCATGGTACCAGAGATGGTCAGAGGTTGCGGTCATGGTACCAGAGATGGTCAGAGATTGCGGTCATGATACAAGAGGTGGTCATAGCTGTAGACATGATACAAGAGATGGTGAGAGCTGTGGAAATGATACAAGAAATGGTCAGGGCTGTAGACATGATTCAAAAAATGGTCAGGGCTGTAGACATGATACAAAAAATGGTCAGGGCTGTAGACATGATACAAGAGATGGCCAGAGCTATAGATCCCATACAAGAGATGGTCAGAAACTGTAAACATGATACAAGAGATGGTCAGAGTTGTGGAAATAATGCAAGAGATGGTTAGAGACTGTGGGCACTACACAAGATGTGGTCAGAGACTGCAGTCATGATACAAGAGATGGTCAGAGACTGGTCATGATACAAGAGATGGTCAGAGACTGCGGTCATGATACAAGAGATGGTTAGAGACTGTGGGCACTACACAAGATGTGGTCAGAGACTGCGGTCATGATACAAGAGATGGTCAGAGACTGCGGTCATGATACAAGAGATGGTCAGAGACTGCGGTCATGATACAAGAGATGGTTAGAGACTGTGGGCACTACACAAGGTGTGGTCAGAGACTGCAGTCATGATACAAGAGATGGTCAGAGACTGGTCATGATACAAGAGATGGTCAGAGACTGCGGTCATGATACAAGAGATGGTCAGAGACTGCGGTCATGATACAAGAGATGGTCAGAGACTGCGGTCATGATACAAGAGATGGTCAGAGACTGCGGTCATGATACAAGAGATGGTCAGAGGCTGTGGAAATGATACAAGAGATGGTTAGAGACTGTAAGCACTACACAAGATGTGGTCAGAGACTGCAGTCATGATACAAGAGATGGTCAGAGACTGGTCATGATATAAGAGATGGTCAGAGACTGTGGTCATGATACAAGAGATGGTCAGAGACTGCGGGCATGAAACAAGAAATGGTCTGAGACTGCGGACATGATACCAGAGATTCTCCTCCAGACATTACACGAGCCTGCAGGAGGTCCCTGTTATAACAGGGCAATGGGAAACACAGGTTAGTGTCTGCAGGTGCCCCAAAGGCCATATAAAAAGTGCCAAAGAGCTGCATACAGCTTTTTGGCCACAGGTTGAGTACCAGGGCTCTAACGATAAAACTTTTTCAGGTGACAACTTCTAAGGGATTTCCTTTAAGCCAGCCATTCATGGAGAAAAGCTTTGGCCAGTTCCTGATAAACCAGTCAAAATTCACTCTGTTGCCACCTCCAATGGAAAATTAAACCAGCCAGGCAGAAAACCATCAGCCAAACAGCCACGCATCCAATCAGATAGCCGCAAAGGGAGATTTGTGTAACGAAGATGGAAGAATCTTTTAGCTATTATTCCATCAGCCTACAGGTTGAGCATAAAAATCTGTGTATGGCCAGCTTTGCATTAGAGAAAATACTACTCACTTCCTATTGTGTCTCTGGGGCAGGAAGTCTGGATAATTCTCCCCAATGGGAAACACCAAAAAAAGCATTGCTTTAGCTATTCCTTACTCTATATCTAAAACTGCAAAATTTATGCAGTAAGCCAGAAAATTTGACCGGACCGAGTTCAGTGCACTGGATATTCGCTATGAATTATGCACCGTAGAAAATTAAGATTCAAAGACCAGCTGGGGGAAAGTGGGGCAGCCGGGAAGCCAGGATAAACATGTGCTCTATGCCAAGACCTGAACTTCCCCTTGCCTGGGAGATGCGTTGAACCCACTGATAAACATACACAGCCTTTTTTTTTTTTCTTCCAATATTCGTATAATAAATATCTTTAATATATCGATACTGAGCTATCTCTTTGTGAGAAATTACTACCAACAAATATCTGGAATATCTCTTTTTCCAATGTACTTATTATCAGGCAAAGCACATGAAGACATTTCATTCCCAGCTTTCTAATTCTGACAGTACAATATGTCAAACTCGGTGTAATTAGGACATAATAGGCCTGATCTCAGCAATAGGCTCCACTTATCTGATGTGTACAATAGAGAGGAATTATGTGCTGGTGGTTTAGCTTAACGGGGAACGCTCGGAGATTGTCTAAGTGGTGTATTTAAGAGCAGTGGAATGGCTGATTTGCCTATTATTCACCTGGCAAATGCTTCAACACATTGATAGAACACATTCACCATGAAGATTCAACTGCATATTCAAAAGGCATTCACCAAGTCAGTTGGCATTGGTACCCTCAAGAGATGTTAGTCTTTATAAAACCTTGACACGGGTCCCTTAGTGTGTTTTGTCGTGATTCTATTAACATCGACTGCACATGCCCTGAAGAAAGGTGAGGATATTTCCTCTGAAATGCATTGGATGTGTTTGATGCTATAGCACCCTCTTAGAACAGCTTGCTAGAGAGGTTCAGGTAAACCTAGTTTTTTTAGCTTTTCTATAATCATTGGAGCGGTGTTTTATTATTTTTGGCTGTTCTAGGTTTCACTGGCTGCAGGCTCAACTGCTTCCCCCTGCCTTCTAGTGGATTCTAGAATGTAGTGGGTTGGAAGAGGCAGACACTTGGTCTGATTATGAAGATGCCCAGTAGGTGAATGAGAAGTGCATAAATAGTCTGGGGCTTGGAGTAGCAGGGTTCTTGTTCAGGAGGAGAAGACCCCAGCCTGAAGCACTACTGCCATTTTCGGCAGTGTAGCTGAAGTCTGCAAGAGTTCACCGAGGTCCCAGCTCAGTGAGAGCTGGGGGCCTTCTTCCTGGAAGTAGCTGGAGCTAAATCAAGGGGATTCACTGAGGATCTAGCTTGGAAATTCACAGAAGAGATGTCTGGTTGACATTGGATGGAGATATCCAGATATCCAAGTATACGGGGGCATTGTGAGTATAGGCCTGAGTGTAGGATCCTAGTGGCTGTTCACTGCTCTGCCCTTTGAGTATCTGCTCCAGTGCTGTTGAATCGGGACCTTTCCTTTGCTTGAAATCCTAAGGATGCTTGTTCTCCCATAGTCTGCCAAAAGGGGAATTATCCTGAAGAGTGTAGACAAGGCAAAGAGTGCCCACTGGTTTCTTTGTGCACTGAACTTGAAGTACCCCAAAGCCCACCCTGCACCCCAACCAGGTTCAAAGAGAATAAACCATAAAGGCATTCCACGCCTGGTCATTGAGTTGTGAGACTGTCTGATTTATGGTGTACCTGGCTGCTTGTACACCCAATTGGAAGGTGAATCTGGTGCAAATCAGCAGAACCAGTTAGGGATCCGCACTACAATGCTCTTAACTACTACATTTCAAAAAGACCTTTAAGTAAGATGAACTTTAGTACCAGGCTCTCCTCCATGCACATCCATAAATTTACCACCTGGAAAGCATTCCCTTTACTGCTATCAGAGAGGTAGCAGTCTAGACCAAAACAAGGTCCTTGGTTGGATTCTTTCTTGGATACACAAAATATAACTGGTTACTAACATTTATAGGTAAAGAGATTGCCTCTCGGGGGATTCAGGAAGGAATTTATTCCCTTGCAGGAGCATTTGATCATGCTTTGCTGGGTTTTTGGCCTTCCTCTGGATCAACTGGGGGTGTAGGATTACAGCTTTTTTTATGGATGAACTGGATGGACTTTTGTCTTTTTTTCAGCCAAACTAACTATGTAACTATGTAAGGTCCACCCATACTATATTACAATCATGGGTCTGCTACTTTGAGAGAAAAGACACCTTATGGTATGTCCATCAGAACCAATTTTCACTACTGGTCCAGCGTTATCACATACACATCATTTGCCTACATCTGAAATTTACATTCTACCATAGGTGCTAGGATCGGCAATATTAAAGACACTCCGTCACGTAGTACGTTCAAATTCTTTTTAATGACCACCTCCAGTCCCAGTCATTGCCACTTTCTACACATTCCCTTGCTGCTCTGTTGTACAGCTTTCCTAAACCTCAGCAAGAGAAGAAGATATCAGAGCTTACATGGCGGTAATGATAGCAACCCCTGCTACGTGACAGTGCTGATGTATGGAGATTGCCCACCCTGCATTTAAAGAGGAAGCCACGTGCTCCTCCATACCTGGGGCACCAGATTTTGTGCAGAAGGTCCAACGGCACAACCAATTGGCAGGGAAGCAGGAGAAAGGGTAGTATAAGTGGGTCAGAGAGTGGGCTTTAAAGAAGAACTTTATTTGCCTCTATGTTTTCCACCAACCATATCTCATTAGTTGGGTTACCTACAAAAAACTACTCACACGCCCAATGATCAAGCAGTCTTCTGTAGAGATACATCTCACTGCTGCAGCACACATGGTTCCATGCCGCCATCTTCTTCTGTGACTTCATCAGGAAGCCAGCTGTCCCTTCTAGGTTCTGTAGAGCATCATCAGGGCTGCAAATAAGAACAAAAGAAAGTGCACTAACCTTGCGCATTACCTCAGCAATACAAAGATTTTATTAAAATAAGATGTGTACTCACAAACGTAGCAATATAAAAAGCGTATAGTATCCAAGAGTAGATCACAAGAGATCAAGTAGTGAGCGAATCTCACACACAGGGAGACTCTCATGAAAGGCTGACACATTTCGAAGGGAGATCCTTTCTTCCTCAGAGCCCTCCAAGGAAGAGGGATCTCCCTTCGAAACGCGTCAGCCTTTCACAAGAGTCTTCCTGTCTGTAAGATTTGCGCACTACTTGATCTCCTGTGATCCACTCTTAGATACTATACGCTTTTTATATTGCTACGGTTTGTGAGTACACAGCTTATTTTAATTAAATCTTTGTATTGCTGAGGTAATGTGCAAGGTTGGTGCGCTTTTTGTTCTTATTTGCCGTGTTGTTCAGGCTTCTCCAGCCTTACCTAAGGGCTGGACAACCTTTGATCCCTTGGTGGACGTGGTTTACGGAGGTCGATTTATCCACCTGTTTTGGATCTAAGTCTCTGAGCGCGGCAGATGTCGTCTTGAGCATCATCAGGGGCCGGCAGCAAAACCAGGGAGAGACAGCCAGTCCCTCTGATGGAGTGGAACATGCATAATAGAACATCCCGCAGACTACTGGGATGAATGATGTGGGTATCCCAGGAGGCTGGAGTTACTGCATATGTCATTCCCACCTAAGCAAGAATAGATAAAGTGCGGGGATAAGTTCCTCCCCCCCCCCAAAAAAATAATAATGATAATAAATTATATATATATATATATATATATATATACCCCTCCCTCCCTCCTAGATTGTAATCTCCAAGGAGCAGGGCCCTCAAATCCCTCTTGTATTGAACTGTATTGTTACTGTATTGTCTCCCACTATAATGTACAGCGCTGAGCAAACCGTTGGCGCTATATAAATCCTGTATATTAATAATAATATATCTTGGTCCTCCTGGGGAGGAGTGAAATGCTAGAAAGTGACTATTTAACTCTTCTTTGAATGGAGAACATGATCATATCTCCTTAACAGTACCTGTGGCGAATATTACATTGGCGCTCCACCTTTAAAAGTGGAACTCTAGCCTAGACTCCATTCTCCAAACTGCTGGTTGTAGCAGCCAGTCTATAGCTTACATCTTCCTGTGCCAGACTAATACAAAACTGTCTTCTCGGTGCTCGGTGGCCTGAACACCCTTGTTTTTTGCTTTGGAATGGAACATTGTAGAAGATTAGGGACAAGTTTAATTAAAAAAAAAACTCACCCCCAAAAGCCTCCCTATTACACATTTGCAAGCATTCGGGGGTGGACTTTTGGCCCCAAGTACATTTTTCTACTTGTACTTTCTCCAGATTCTTCATTCCTCTGCTTGAGGACACACAGCCTCTTGGTTCCTCTTCTTAGTGTGCATGGATGAACCATATTCTAACTGCTCTGCTAAAAACAAACTTTTTCTTTAAAAGTGATTGCTTATTACATGTTCTTCTTGTATTGCTGAGCAAACTCAGCAGATGAACCAGCAGACAGAGCTTTTAGCAGCGCAAGGTTTTATGATGACTCTCTAGTTTCCATTAGAAAGTTGTCTAGGCTTTCATATACTGTAGCCTTATGCTGATCTTGAAAACTATAGGTTTATATTGCCTTCTGTGTTCCCATTGGGTTACTTTCATTTTCTGTTTTGGTGACTGGTGTCACAGTGGCAGGAAGAGATGGGAAATCTCCAAAAAGGGTCATAGACAGTAACAATGAGAGGGTTCTACACCTTCACCTCTCCAAGCCGGCTGCAGTTCCATTTAAGCATTCTCAGCCCTAGACCTGAGGAGTCAAAAGAATTTCCATAACCATCCACAAAGGTCCAAATGTGTGCGCATTTAGAAATATACTCAGAAGTGTCTTTGCACTGCTAAAGGAAATCTGACATGAAAGAAATGCTTTGTAGGATGTTTTGAAATGTTAGTTTCCTGGCTGCGTCTAGCGGAGTTCAGCAGCAGGACAGGTAAGTATTTATTGCCTTCTATGCAGGGAGCTGCTCATTTAATTTTATTTAAATAGCAACATAGTTACTGTAATAAGCAACTCCATGTGTGGTAATCATACCAGAGAAAAGGTCTTAAACTCTACTTATCACACTTCCATCATTCTTCAGACATTAGACTGCAGTAACAGGGCTTCTTTTGGTGGAGAGAGAAGAGAGGGAGTGAAAGAGAAAGATACAGAGAGATACGGAGGAGACAGGGAGAGAGGAAGGAAAGAAAGAGAAAACAAGAGAAAGGGAAGAGGAAAGGAGGGCAAGAGTCTGAGGAGAGAGAATACAGCAGGTAGAGAGGAGAATGGAGAAGAGGAGAGAGAGACAAGAAATAAAACAGGGAGAAGAGGAGAGAAAGGGAGGGAGAGAGAGAGAGAAAGAAGAAATAAAACAGGGAGAAGAGGAGAGAAAGGGGGAGAGAGGAGAGAGAGAGAGAGAGAGAGAGAGAAGGATAGAGGGAAGAGTGGAGAAGAGCAAATAAAGAGATAGGAAAGGTGAGAGAGCATGGAAGACATAGGAAAACAAAAGAATAGGGAAAAGGAATGATGAAGAGAGAGAACAAGACAGAGAGAAGAGAAACAGGAGAGTGGAAAAGAAAGAGCGGGTAAGATAGAGAAAGATGAAAAACAGAATAATGTGAAAAGTGAGAGGAGAGATGAGAGAGCAGGGTAGATGAAGAAAAAGAAAAGAATGCGGAAGAAAATAGGAGAGGAGAGACAGAAAACAAAATAATAGGCAAGAAGGGAGAGGTAAATAAAAGCAGAGAAGAGAGAAAGAAAAGAAAGAAGAGAAGACAGAATGAAAAGAAAGAAAGAAGGAGGGAGAGAGAAAAGGACAGAGAGAGAAAAGAATGAAGAGAGGAGTGAGCCAGACAGAGAAAAGAACGAAGAGAGGAGGGAGCTAGACAGAGAAAAGAAATAAGAGAAAAGAAGAGAAGAAAGAAGAGAAGGGAAAGAGAGAAAAGAAAGAAGAGAGAAGCGGAAGAGATATAGAAAGAAGAGAAGAGGGAGAAAAGAAAGAATAGAATAGCGAGCAAGAAAAGAGAAGAGAGAGAGCAAGAGAGGGAGGAGAGCGAGAGAAAAGAAAAATTAGAAGAGTTAAAAAAAAGAAAGGGGGAGGGAAAAAAGAAGGAAGAAAGAAAGGGAAGAGAGAGGAAACAGAAAGGGAAGAGAAAAGGGAAAAGAAAAGAAAGAGAAGAGGGAAAAGAAAGGGAAGAGAGAGGGAAAAGAAAGGGAAGAGAGAGGGAAAAGAAAGAGAAGAGAGAGGGAAAAGAAAGAGAAGAGAGAAGGAAAAGAAAGGGAAGAGAGGGAAAAGAAAGGGAAGAGAGAGGGAAAAGAAAGGGAGGAGAGAGGGAAAAGAAAGAAGAGAGAGGGAAAAGAAAGAAGAGAGAGGGAAAAGAAAGAAGAGAGAAAAAAGAAGAGAAGAGTGGAGAAAATAAGATCAACAGTGAAGAGAAGAGAAGAAAAGAGAAGATGGATCAGAAAAATAAAAGAATGTGAAAAAGGAAGAAAAAAAGAAAAGAGAGAGAGAGAGACAAAGCGAAGAATGGAGAAGACGAGAGACAAAGAAGAGATTAGTGAAAGGGAAGTAAGGAAATGAGGGGGAAGAGATGCAAGAGATTTGAAGCAGCAGAAAAGAAGAGGAAGGGAAAGGCACATAAAATACAAAGGAAAGGGAAGAAGAAGAACAAGGAAAGGAGACAAGAGTGATAAACAGAGTAAAAGAGAAAGGGAGTAGGTAAAGTAAGGCAGGCTAAACATTATACAATTTTCCTTTAGATTTACCAAAACCATATAATATAAGGTCAAAACTAAACACGGTCAATTCATATGCAGTCAGACCTTGCACTATATCGATGAAGGTAAATTTAAAGGAAATTGAAGAAATAAGAAGAGATGATGAGAGAGAACAAGCAATAGAGAAGATATTGGGAAAGTGAGAGTGCAAGAATAGGAGAAGAGAGAGAGCGAGACACAGGAAAAGAAAGAGTGAAGATGTAGGAATCAGTGCCAGGACAAGGTCACCAGGAGCCCACGGCGAACATAGTAAATTACGTCCCCCCCCCAAAGATGTATGAGCATTATGTGTCAGCAAAAAAACCCTCCCCCCCCAAAAATGAAGCACTAATCCCCATGCTTACCCCTTAAGCATAAATTCACCCTCCTCCCAGTACAAATTCACCCTGCTAAATCCCCCCTCCCAATATAAATATTTGACACCCCCCCCAACTTAAATCCTCTTTCTCCTATATGTCAACAGCACAAATCCCCCCCCAAAAAAAAAATATTTCTCCTCCGAGCACAATTCCTCTACCCCTCAAATTTACCCTCCAAGCACAAATCCCCCTCCAATCCAAGTCTCCCCTCCCAGAACAAATTCCCCTCCCATAATCCCCCATCCTAGCATTAATTCACCCCCCCCCCCCAAATCTCTCCTTCTAGCAAAAAGTTCCCTCCCCCTACCCCAAAACAAATTCCCCTCCTAGCACAAATCCTCCCCCCCACCATATCACCTTTTCTAACACAAACCCACCAAATCCCCCCTCCTAGCACAAATCCTCTTCCCCCCTCCCAACAGCCCCCCCCCTAATCAACACTCCTAGCACACCTCCCCAAATTCCCCCCCAAACAATTTTAACCCCCTGCCACCCAACAAATTCCCCCTCCTAGCACAAATCCTCTTCCCCCCTCCCCACACAACCACCCCAAATCAACACTCCTAGCACACCTCCCCAAATTACTCCCCCCAGAACAATTTTAACCCCCTGCCTCCCACCAAATTCACCCTCTCAAAACAAATCCCCTCCTCTCAAACTCCTCATAGTGCCCCTCCCCACCTCACATAATACCACAATTCCCAAGGCAGCTGCCACCTTTTGCCCACCCCTTGTCCTGGCCCTGGTAGGAATGGAGGGAGATGGGAGAGAGATGGGGGAGTGATGGGAGAGAGTGATGGGGGGGAGAGTGATGGGGGGGGAGATGGGGGAGAGAGATGGGGGAGAGAGATGGGGGAGAGAGATGGGAGATGATGTAGGAGAGATGGGGGGGGGAGAGATGGCAGAGTGATTGGAGAGAGATGGGGGGGGAGAGATGGCAGAGTGATTGGAGAGAGATGGGGGGGGAGAGATGGCAGAGTAATGAGAGAGAGATGGGGGAGAGATGGCAGAGTAATGAGAGAGAGATGGGGGGAGAGAGACGGGGGGGAGAGACGGGGGAGAGAGACGGGGGAGAGAGACGGGAGAGTGATGGGGGAGAGACGGGAGAGTGATGGGGGAGTGACGGGGGAGAGAGATGGGGGAGAGAGATGGGGGAGAGAGATGGGGGAGAGAGATGGGGGAGAGAGATGGGGGAGAGAGATGGGAGAGAGAGATGGGAGAGAGAGATGGGAGAGAGAGATGGGGGAGAGAGATGGGAGATGATGTAGGAGAGATGGGGAGGAGAGATGGGGAGGAGAGATGGCAGAGTGATTGGAAAGAGATGGGGGGGGGGAGATGGCAGAGTAATGAGAGAGAGATGGGGGGAGAGATGGCAGAGTAATGAGAGAGAGATGGGGGGGGAGAGATGGCAGAGTAATGAGAGAGAGATGGGGGAGAGATGGCAGAGTAATGAGAGAGAGATGGGGGAGAGATGGCAGAGTAATGAGAGAGAGATGGGGGAGAGATGGCAGAGTAATGAGAGAGAGATGGGGGAGAGATGGCAGAGTAATGAGAGAGAGATGGGGGAGAGATGGCAGAGTAATGAGAGAGAGATGGGGGAGAGATGGCAGAGTAATGAGAGAGAGATGGGGGGAGAGAGACGGGGAGAGAGACGGGGGAGAGAGACGGGGGAGAGACGGGAGAGTGATGGGGGAGAGACGGGAGAGTGATGGGGGAGTGACGGGAGAGTGATGGGGGAGTGACGGTGGAGTGACGGGGGAGAGACGGGGGAGAGACGGGGGAGTGATGGGGGAGAGATGGGGGAGAGAGATGGGGGAGAGAGATGGGGGAGAGAGACGGGAGAGAGACGGGAGAGTGACGGGAGAGTGACGGGGGAGAGATGGGGGAGAGATGCGGGAGAGACGGGAGAGAGACGGGAGAGTGATGGGGGAGAGATGGGGGAGAGATGCGGGAGAGACGGGAGAGTGATGGGGGAGAGATGGGGGGAATGGCAAGCCAGTAGATATAAAAGAAGAGGTAAAACAGCAAAGTTAAGGGAACAAAAAGATGCACAAAAAAGTCTCCGGAGCAGAAAGGTCCATGTCAGACGGACAATTTATTCCTCATTTTTTTTTTATGAAAATGATTTCTTGTTAAGGAAATCATAATGACTTCCCATGGAATCGCTAACTGGCTCATTTCACAGCGATTTGTGGCTCAGTCGCCCAGAGCTGGGAGATAGAGATGTAAAAGAGGAATGGCGGTGAGTGGGACACAGAAGGGGAAGCGTGTTGGCGAGGGACATTTGCCTTTTAAATGTGCGCTGTGAGTTGGGAGCGGGATGTGCTGCCCTTTAGAGATGGAAGCGGCTGTGTAATGAATAGAGTGTGTAATAGGAAAGCAGTCGGCACGTCAGGAAGGCAGAAGCGGCCGCTGATTGCTGGATAATGCTGTTAGCCTGGCAGCGGGATGCGGAATATATTGAACAACAGTGGGGAGGTGACACGGCCGTCAGGTTTGACACATCGCAGGAGAGACGGGCTTTGAAATCAAAGCTGGACCCGACTGATACACAGAATTTACTGTCATGTCCTCCTCATATACCCCGAAGGTGGAAAAAGCAATCAAAGATTTCTGACCAGCCAGCCAGGATTTTGAAAGCGGAAAAAAAGAAATGATATGCGGCTCAATCAGTATATAAATAGCGAGGGAGGCGCAGGTGGGTGGGGCAAATGATTAGAAGTACACCGGGATTCCCCATCATTTAGCCAGTATTTGAGTCACATCGCTGGCTAGCAGCCATGAGCGACTTTTATTAAATAGCCCCTCCCACATTCACCTCCCGTGTTCATGGGTTGCTGTACCTTAAAGGGCCAGTACACACAAAAATGATATTTTAGGTACAGGTAGAGACTGTGCAGCTGAGTCAGCCCATGGATTCTTGTAAATCTTAGGTGTAAAGCCTAGTTTACATTTGCAGTTGGGAGATAGTAAAAACAGGTGGTTGAGACACATTTTTACCAGTTCTACCCCCTCTCCCAACCAACCCCCTAATAAGCTGCAAAGGCAGTCATATTCACATACCATGGCGCAGTGCTGCAAAACCTCTCCTCCCAATACGAATAGTGAATGGGGCTGGTTGCGGAGCTTTTACGTGTTAAAACAGATGGTAAAGTGGCAACAAAAGTGCTTCCCACCACTTAGCAAATGACCTCTGGAAAGTGATCCACCACAAATCACTCTTCAGAGGATGACACTAGTGTAAATGACCCAAAGCATTGAGATATCAAAATCTTCATAATACCCAACTCTGTTCCTATCCTCCTGGGAGGTTTTATAATCCAGTAAGGATGGTGGGAGCCCCTCATAATGAGCACAGAAGGTGTACAGACCCAGGAACTCAGCACAGGGATGGTACGAACCCCTCATAATGGGCACAGAAGGTGTGCAGACCCGGGAACTCAGCACAGGGATGGTGGGAGCCCCTCATAATGGGCACAGTGGGTGTACAGACCCAGGAACTCAGCACAGGGATGGTATGAACCCCTCATAATGGATACAGAAGGTGTGCAGACCCGGGAACTCAGCACAGGGATGGTAGGAATCCCTCATAATGGACATGGGTGGTGTGCAGACCCGGGAACTCAGCACAGGAATGGTGGGAACCCCTCATAATGGGCACAGCGGGTGTACAGACCAAGGAACTCAGCATAGGGATAGTGGGAGCCCCTCATAATGGGCACAGAAGGTGTGCAGACCCGGGAACTCAGCACAGGAATGGTGGGAACCCCTCATAATGGGCACAGTGGGTGTACAGACCCAGGAACTCAGCACGGGGATGGTGGGAGCCCCTCATAATGGATACAGAAGGTGTGCAGACCCGGGAACTCAGCACAGGGATGGTAGGAACCCCTCATAATGGACATGGATGGTGTGCAGACCTGGGAACTCAGCACAGGAATGGTGGGAACCCCTCATAATGGGCACAGCGGGTGTACAGACCAAGGAACTCAGCATAGGGATAGTGGGAGCCCCTCATAATGGACACAGGTGGTGTGCAGACCAAGGAACTCAGCACAGGGTTGGTGGGAACCTCTCATAATGGGAACAGAGGGGGCACAGACCTGGGAACTCAACACAAGTCAGAACCCCAACAATATGACCGTTCTAATAGCGGACAATACGGTGCAACTTGGCATACACAAACAGGGCTGAGGCTATCAATCACAGGCTGTGTGCTGGAGGTCCCTCCCGTCAATTTTTACCTTATGCTGTCAGGAAAACTTGTCAGATATGACTCATGCAGAAAGCAGAGGAATGAGGCATCAGACAGAAATGACACTCAGTGCTCTGTATTGAGACAAGAACACACTATAGAGGGATGTGCTTTGTTCATATTTCATGTCTGGGCTTTACAACCACTTTAAGGGTACATCAGGGCAAAAGTATTAAAGAAAAACATACACAGTACATTTCTGCAATGCCTACACAATTTTCAACCAGACATAATCTACCTGTGTTGCACAGAGAAGCACGGAGACCCAGTGATGCAATCATTGCATCTCAAATAAGGTGTGCAATGAAAATGGAAAGATGTTACTTAATCATTTTTATATTGATGAGGAGGAGGAGGAGAATGTGTACCTGATCCTCTCTTTTGGACAAAACCTATTTCAGACCAGGGGCGGACTGACCCTTTGGAAACTCAGGCACTGCCCGAGGGCCCGGGGTCAGTAGGGGGCCCCCTGAAATGCCCCTGGTACCTTTTTCATAGGCTTTTTTGAGTTTGGGCAAGGACACAGGGGCCCCATGATCCCCTATTGCCCGGGGGCCCCATGAGTTGTCAGTCCGCCCCTGTTTCAGACTTTTGATTTGGACCATTTAGAATAACGTTTGTATCACTATAGAATTAACATTGATTGGGGGAGATTTACTAAAACTGGAGAGTGCAAAATATGGGGCAGCTCTGCATAGAAACCAATCCACTTTTTTTTACAGAACTGTACAGTAAAATGCATCAAAAACGCAGTGGAATGCACATGTCCCTATTTAAATTGAAGAAAAAGAGAGCATTAACTGGAACACGTCAAAAAATGCATCAAAAACGCCCCGGAACGTGCAAAACACCCATTAAAAACGCACCAGACGTGCCAAAAATATGCATGCAAAAATGCATCTGGAACGCATCTGGACTGCGTTTCTATAGTGTGAACCGGCCCTAACTTGGGTTATTTGCATGTAAACTGGCCATAGAACACAAAGCAAGTTCCTATGAAAAGATAATACACATGGTTTATGTACCAAACAGTAAAACCTCCCAACAGTCCCGGATTCTGTGGGCCGGGCTCAAATCTTGACATAAATCCTGCATTGCTGTGGACCTGAGCATTGTGCTGCAATCCCCCCCCACTGCCTGCCATTGCTGTTCTACATAGAAGAAGCAGGGTGGGAGCAATGACAGCTGAGATGAGCAGCAGCCCCGTCCGCAATTCAGTAACCCTCGGTTCACACCTATGCGTTTTCCACAGCGCTTTGCAGAAACGCAGTACAGTCCATTTAACATGATTTCCTATGGGACACATTCACATCTCCGCGTTTTCACCCGGTGCGGTTTTTGGAAAGGTTCAGGGACTTTTTGTTGCGTTTTTGCCGCGTTTTAATGTGTTATGCGTTTTAAATCTGCCTAGCAACAAGAAACACAAAACGCAGCAAAAAATGCATGTGCAAAAACACAAAAAGCACTGCAGAAACAGATCAAACGCAAACTGCATAGGTGTGAACCTACCCTTAAAGGGTTAGATCACCTTTTTTCAGAAAAAAATGAAAAAGTGATCTACAATGTCCACCTTTCCAACCAGGGTCCCTGCCGGACTCACCTCCGTGGGCAATAAGCTGTCAGTGTCCACACAGGGGTTTGGGGATTTGAAATCCCTCTTCTCTGTGCAGGGCTCCCAGGATGGATCAGAGTGAAGCTCTGTGCTGATGCTGACCAATCAGAATCGCTCTGATCTGTCCTGAAAGCCCTGCGGAGGGAGAAGAGCGGGGATTGCAAATCAATGTCAATGTGAATTGACCCTAAATTATCTGGTATTATATTATGGGGATTATTATTATTATACAGGATTTATATAGCGCCAACAGTTTGCTCAGCGCTGTACATTACAATAACAATACAATACAATACATGAGGGGATTGAGGGCCCTGCTCCTTGGAGCTTACAATCTAGGAGGGAGGGGATGGTGGCACAGGAGGAAATAGCTGTGGGGGATGGAGTGGTAGGAGGAGTGGAGGAGATCGGCAGTTAGCAGGGGGCGGGGTAGGCTTCCCTGAAGAGATGGGTTTTCAGGGTGCGCCTAAAGGAGAGGAGAGTAGGTGATAGTCTGATGGATTGGGGTAGGGAGTTCCAGAGGATGGGTGATGCCCTGGAGAAGTCCTGGAGGCGGGCATGGGAGGAGGAGACCAGGGAGCTAGAGAGAAGGAGGTCTTGTGAGGAGCGGAGTGTACGTTTTAGGTGGTATTTGGATATCAGGTCGGTGATGTCGTTTGGGGCAGTATTGTGGACAGCTTTGTACATCAGTGTTAGCATTTTGAATTTGATCCGTTGGGCAATCGGAAGCCAGTGGAGATGAGGAGAAAGGGAGGTGTTCTGTAGTCTTAACACACTTCCTGCCCAGGGGGGACAATGTTGCTCCTCTATAGATCCAATACAGTGATTCCCTATCTCTGCAGGACATTTACTTACTGGCAGGATCACCAGGTGAAAATAAAGGAAACAAAATCCTGAAAAAAAAAAAAAGAAAACGAATGCAGTTGCCACATCTAGGAACTGGTAAGCTGCGATATATTACATTTCTGTCTTACAATCTAGGAGGGAGGGGATAGTGGTACAGGAGGAAATAGCTGTGGGGGATGGAGTGGTAGGAAGAGTGGAGGAGGTCGGCAATTAGCAGGGGGTGGGGTAGGCTTCCCTGAAGAGGTGGGTTTTCAGGGTGCACCTAAAGGAGAGGAGAGTAGGTGATAGGCTGATGGATTGGGGTAGGGAGCTCCAGAGGATGGGTGATGCCCTTGAGAAGTCCTGGAGGCGGGCATGGGAGGAGAGTAGGTGATAGTCTGATGGATTGGGGTAGGGAGTTCCAGAGGATGGGTGATGCCCTGGAGAAGTCCTGGAGGCGGGCATGGGAGGAGTAGACCAGGGAGCTAGAGAGAAGGAGGTCTTGTGAGGAGCAGAGAGTACATTTTGGGTGGTATTTGGATATCAGGTCGGTGATGTAGTTTGGGGCAGTATTATGGACAGCTTTGTACGTCAGTGTTAGCATTTTGAATTTGATCCGTTGGGCAATCGGAAGCCAGTGGAGATGAGGAGAAAGGGAGGTGTTCTGTAGTCCTAACACACCTCCTGCCCAGGGGGGACAATGCTGCTCCTCTATAGATCCAATACAGCGATTCCCTATCTCTGCAGGACATTTACTTACTGGCAGGATCACCAGGTGAAAATAAAGGAAACAAAATCCTGGTAAAAAAAAAAAGAAAACGAATGCAGTTGCCACATCTAGGAACTGGTAAGCTGCGATATATTACATTTCTGTCTTTGGGCTTAGATCCGCTTTCATGTTCCAATTTGCACTTCACTAAAATGGTACTTATTCCATTGTGATAAAAAATATATTTTTTGATATTAGTTTCAGTTTCTGACATTCTGAAGTTGCCGCGCTCCTGAGAATCCGTCTGAATGCTTCTCTATGGAAGCAGAAACACAACCTCATTCAAGCTGTCAATTGTTCCTCATTCACCTCGGTGAAAGCTAAAGCCATCCTGACAGCTGCTGGAATAACATTGTTACATATGAAGGCAACACACAGATAGAAGGAATTACCAGCTAAACACGGTACATGTCTGTTCAGAGGGGGCGTCGGGGGAGTCCGCCTGAAATACCGCGGCTTTACATCCCAGACGGATTCTATTTCTTCGCACTCGAAATTGGGTACAGTAAATCTGGGATTGGGATTTTGGTGCTGCGAGCAAAAGATTCATTTCATTGCCTGCAGACCTGATCCCCTTTATCAAGACTTCTCCTCCCCTCCACACCAACCCCAGGTTCACACCGAAGCGTTTTCCGCAGCATGTTGCAGAAACGCACTACAGTCCATTTAACACGATTTCCTATGAGACAGATTCGCATCTCCGCGTTCTCACCCGCTGCGTTCTTTGGAAAGGGTCAGGGACTTTTCTGAACGCAAAAAGTTGCATTTTTGGTTCTATACACTTCAATGGAAACGCTGCAGAAAAGCATGTAGTATGCTGTGTTTTTGCCGCATTTTTGATGCTTTTTGAGTTTTAAATCTGCCTAGCAACAAGAAAAAAAAAACGAAAACGTGACAAAAACGCATGTACAAAAACGCAAAATGCACCACAGAAACAGATCAAATGCAAACTGCATAGGTGTGAACCTAGCCTTAGGAAGGGGTCAGGGACTTTTTTAAAAGCAAAAAGCAGCATTTTTGCTACGGTAGAGTTCAATGGAGAAGCTGCTGAAATGCATGGTAGCAGGGGCGGACTGACCATTCGAGCACTCGGGCACTGCCCGAGGGCCCGAGGTCAGTAGGGGGCCCCATGAAATGCCCCTGGTACCTTTTTATAGGCTATTTTGGGTGTGCTTTGAGTGTGGGCAAGGACACAGGGGCCCCATGATCCCCTATTGCCTGGGGGCCCCAAGAGTTGTCAGTCCGCCCCTGCATGGTAGTGCTCTTTTGCTGTATTTTGCTGTTTATGTTTTAAATCTACCTAGCAACAAGAAAAAAATAATTAAAAAAAAAAAATGACAAAACCGCATGTGAAAAAAAAACACAAAACGCACTGCAGAAACGGATCAAACGCAAACTGCATAGGTGTGAACCTAGCCTTAAAGGGTTGGAACACCTTTTTTTAAAAAAAAATGAAAAAATGAATTAAAACTGTCCACCCTTCCAACCAGGGTCCCTGCCGGACTCGCCTACGTTGGTGATGAGCTGTCAGCCGATACAGCGGTCTGAGGATTTGAAATCCCTCTTCTCTGTGCAGAGCTCCCAGGATGCATCAGAGTGAAGCTCTGTCCTGATGCTGACCAATCAGAATCGCTCTGATCTGTCCTGAAAGTGCTCCAGAGGGGATTGCAAAACCCTGGATTGACGCACCAGCTGTGTGGGCACTGACAGCTCATCACCTACAGAGGTAAGTACATTGGGGACCGGGGATGTATGGTCTTAGTTCAACTTTTTCAGTTTTTTCTGAAAAGGTGAACTTGCACTTTAAAGCTGACGTTTACATGATGAAACTTTTACATTTTAGGTGGTTGTAAAGACAGACAGTTTTATTTACCTTCATGGATTCTATGCATTAAAAGTGTTACTAAACCCACAACAGTACAATCAGTCTGTAGATGCAGTAAAGCATGCTTGTTATACTCACTGTGGAACCTAAGGGGTTAATCCTCTGTATTGTGGAAAAAACGTTGTTTGATCCCATCTTCTCTGATCCTCCCCTTCTTCCAGTATCCCCCTCTTATCTCCTGATAATACATATTGTGTGGGTCACTCTGCACATGCTCAGTTTGGTGTGTATCGCTAGAGATTTTTTTTTTTCTTGGGACAGTGCATGTGATCAGCACAGGGCCAATCAGCGCTGTCCAGACAGAGGTCAGGGGTCCTGCATCCTCCTAGAACAAAATGAAAACTCCTCCTACAATATTAACCAGTACTGATATAAGTCACAAGGCTGCTATATACTGCTGATGAGAAAAAGGTATTTAGCAGTTTATATTTACTACAATAGTTCCATTTCCATGTTCTGTGTACTGTGAGAGACCAGATATAGTGAATGCAGGGTCCTGGGTGACCGGATATAGTGAATGCAGAGTCCGGGGAGACCGGATATAGTGAATGCAGGGTCCAGGGAGACTAGATAGAGTAAATGCAGGGTCCGGGGAGACCGGATATAGTGAATGCAGGGTCCGGGGAGACCGGATATAGTGAATGCAGGGTCCGGGGAGACCGGATATAGTGAATGCAGGGTCCGGGGAGACCGGATATAGTGAATGCAGGGTCCGGGGAGACCGGATATAGTGAATGCAGGGTCCGGGGAGACCGGATATAGTGAATGCAGGGTCCGGGGAGACCGGATATAGTGAATGCAGGGTCCGGGGAGACCGGATATAGTGAATTCAGGGTCCGGGGAGACCAGATATAGTGAATTCAGGGACCGGGGAGACCAGATATAGTGAATGAAGGGTCCTGGGAGACCAGATATAGTGAATGAAGGGTCCTGGGAGACCAGATATAGTAAGTGCAGGGTTGAAGGAGACCAGATATAGTGAATGCAGGGTCCAAGGAGACCAGATATAGTGAATGCAGGGTCCGGGGAGACCAGATATAGTGAATGCAGGGTCCGGGGAGACCGGATATAGTGAATGCAGGGTCCGGGGAGACCGGATATAGTGAATGCAGGGTCAGGGGAGACCAGATATAGTGAATGCAGGGTCCGAGGTTTAGTAACACTCTAAGGTGAAAAAAAAAAAAATATCTGCAAGCAGCTCTGCCTGCAGCCACCCGAATACTTCTCCAACCAGCGATGGGCAGGAGAGCCGAGGCTCTTCATGCTATTTCCTCATTGGCCCAGGTACAGCAGCAGGAGCCATTGGCTCCCAGTGCTGTCAATTACAGCCAGTGAGGAGGGAGCGGGGAATGGGGCTGAGCCCTGCTCTGTGCATCTTATGGACACACAGCTGGGTTTGGGAGCGAGCACACATGAGAACCCCCAGAGAAAGTGGCTTTCTATAGGGGCACCTGCTGAAGAGGTGGAGCCAAAAGCACCGGTGGGGGATCCCAGAAGAGGAAGATCGGGGCAGGATGTGGGTGAAAGTGCACAGCATACTTTGAATGACGATTACTCAGTCCTGCAACACTGTACCCATATGACCTTTTTATCATTTTATGAGACACTTAGAGCTTTCTTTTGGTGATATTTAATCACCACTAGGTTTTTTTATTTTTTGCTAAACAAGGAAAAAGACCAAAAATTTTGAAAATATAAAATTTCTTTGTTTCTGTTATAAAATTTAGCAAAAAAAGTAATTTTTCTCCCTCACTGATGTGCGCTGATGAAGCTGCACTGTTGCGCATTGATAGGCAGCACTGATGGGAGATAGGGGGCACTTATGGGCACTGATGAGGAGGCACTGATGGGCACTGATAGGCTGCACTGATGGGAGATAGGCGGCACTTACGGGCACTGATGTGGAGGCACTAATGGGAGATAGGGGGCACTTATGGGCACTGATGTGGAGGCACTGATGGGAGATAGGGGGCACTTATGGGCACTGATGAGGAGGCACTGATGGGCACTGATAGGCTGCACTGATGGGAGATAGGCGGCACTTACGGGCACTGATGTGGAGGCACTGATGGGAGATAGGGGGCACTTATGGGCACTGATGTGGAGGCACTGATGGGAGATAGGGGGCACTTATGGGCACTGATGTGGAGGCACTGATGGGAGATAGGGGGCACTTATGGGCACTGATGAGGAGGCACTGATGGGCACTGATAGGCTGCACTGATGGGAGATAGGCGGCACTTACGGGCACTGATGTGGAGGCACTGATGGGAGATAGGGGGCACTTATGGGCACTGATGGGAGATAGGCGGCACTTATGGGCACTGTTGGAGCTGCATAGGTAATCAGGGCACAGATCAATATGGTTCACACAGGGAAGCAGATTTTGATCAATACTTAATATATGATCGTAAATTATCAATTGCATTCCAGTTTCCACCATGTAATCTCATGTAATGTAATCTGATTGATCAAAATATGATTGTGTTCATGAATAACGTATCTCAGTGCCGACGACTGATACAAAACGATTGATGATTTTCTACCTAAATCTAAATCGATCAGAAGGGAAGTTATGGCTATTCGAATAAATCACACATTGATTGGACAATGAAAAAGAAGCATGTGTGTCCACCATACGTACACCAGATTCTCTTGGTTGCATTGTCAACACTATCAGTGCCTTGTGCAATGTCCATCTCTTATGGAACTACAAGTACCATCATGCTGAGACTCTGCTGGAACCACCACTGAAAAAAGAGGACAAATACTGACTGCCTCCAACCCCTGGGAAATCCAAGATTTCAGGTCCAAATCACAGCTCCCCCACTACAGGAATAATATAAAAGAACTGCCAAATATCACCTGGGGATGGCGGCACAGTGCCAAAGCACAGCATCCAATGCCGAGATCAATCACACGGTGAAGTGCTATGGAGCCAACTACATGGCCTATTCGTCATTATCTACCAATGAATGGGCAAATCCACGGCTGAATGCCATAGAAGAGGAGTTCTTGGAAGCTCTCTGGGAGAAGACAGAGCTCATTGTATAGAAATGTAACAATCTGCAAGGTCACTGGTTACGTAAAAACATCAAATGTGACAAAGATAGGAGTCATAAATGAATATCCAGAATATTATCATCATGGATTCAATACAAAGAGAGGAGTAATAAACAAATACACAGTATTATTAGAATCATGGATACATGTAAAAAGTTATTAAATAGATAGATAGATAGATAGATAGATAGATAGATAGATAGATAGATAGATAGATAGATAGATAATAGATAGATAGATAGAGTACATCGTTGGATGGATGAAGTAGATGACAGATGAATGAAGATAGAGTAGATGATAAATAGATCGATGCGTGGAGAGAGTTAGACAGATATTGAATAGAGAGACAGAGAGATAGATAGTATAAATAAAAAGAGATTTACTGATATTCCAAATATTGGAAGACTTATAGATGAATGAAGATTGATAGAGTAGAAGATAAGTGGATAGATAGATAGATGTCATGTTGTAGAAATTGATAGGTAAATACAGGATAGATGGATAGAGGAATAAAGATCAATAGATACAGCAGAAGATCAATGGATTGATGGATAGAGATAGAGTACAGCAGATCATAAATAGATAAAGATTAACTGAGGGGTAAATATTGGAATAAATAATGGATACATGCAGTAGATAACAGAGATAAAGATAGATAGATAGATAGATAGATAGATAGATAGATAGATAGATAGATAGATAGATAGATGAATATCGAACAGATGAATAGAGATGATAGATTGATAGAAAGATAGATAATAAATAGATATTAGATCAATTGATAGATGAATATTGGATAGATGAATGAAGATAATAGGTAGATAGATAGATAGATAGATAGATAGATAGATAGATAGATAGTCAATTGATATATAGAAATAGATAGATTAGGTGATAAAAAGATAGATATAGATAGGTCTATTGATAAGAATTGTAAAGCTATACAGTAGATGATTAGTTGTTATTTTTTGTTGTACTTAAAGAAATATTCAATCTTGCCCCATTCCCCAGATCCATTCATCACTCTTGTTACCATTCTAACAACTCCCTAAAGAGGGCGCTGGTTAGCCAGGCACCTCCAGCAGTATGTCTCCCTCTAGAGGCCGATGCTGGATCTGCAGTTCCAATAACCTGTTCATAGTCCTATCTGCTCAAGAACACAGCTGAGCCATTCACATCACACAGTACACATCACATATCTAATAGCACACATCACACACCACACATTACACAGCATACATCACACACCAGCCATACAGCTCACATCACACACAATACCCAAAACATAGGTAAATAAATAAATTATATATATATTATCAGTAAGTAAATGACAAGCCACTCCTCTTTCTTCCCCTTCATAGGGTCACCCCTCTTATTCCTCACCCTGACATGCATTAACATCTGGCACAGACAAGAGGTGCAGACTGGGCGCTCAGGAGCACAAATCAGGTGTCCGGTAGGTGCAATGTGGGCGCTCAGATGGCGTAAGCTGGGCGCCCAGTAGGCACAGAGTGGGCGCCCCTCTCAGGCAGGCAGTAGACTGGGGGGTGCAGAGAGGGCGCCTCTCTCAGGCAGGCAGTAGACTGGGGGGGTGCAGAGAGCGCGCCCCTCTCAGGCAGGCAGTAGACTGGGGGGGTGCAGAGAGGGCGCCCCTCTCAGTCAAGCAGTAGACTGGTGGGGTGCAGAGAAGGCGCCCCTCTCAGGCAGGCAGTAGACTGGAGGGGGTGCAGAGAGGGCGCCCCTCTCAGGCAGGCAGTAGACTGGGGGGGTGCAGAGAAGGCACCCCTCTCAGGCAGGCATTAGACTGGGGGGGTGCAGAGAGGGCGCCCCTCTCAGTCAGGCAGTAGACTGGTGGGGTGCAGAGAAGGCACCCCTCTCAGGCAGGCAGTAGACTGGGGGGGTGCAGAGAGAGTGCCCCTCTCAGGCAGGCATTAGACTGGCGGGGTGCAGAGAAGGCACCCCTCTCAGGCAGGCATTAGACTGGCGGGGTGCAGAGAAGGCACCCCTCTCAGGCAGGCAGTAGACTGGGGGGGTGCAGAGAGAGCGCCCCTCTCAGGCAGGCAGTAGACTGGTGGGGTGCAGAGAAGGCACCCCTCTCAGGCAGGCATTAGACTGGTGGGGTGCAGAGAGGGCGCCCCTCTCAGTCAGGCAGTAGACTGGGGGGGTGCAGAGAAGGCGCCCCTCTCAGGCAGGCAGTAGACTGGGGGGGTGCAGAGAAGGCACCCCTCTCGGGCAGGCAGTAGACTGGGGGTGTGCAGAGAAGGCGCCCCTCTCAGGCAGGCAGTAGACTGGGGGGTGCAGAGAGCACGCCCCTCTCAGGCAGGCAGTAGACTGGGGGGTGCAGAGAGCGTGCCCCTCTCAGGCAGGCAGTAGACTGGGGGGGTGCGGAGAGGGCGCCCCTCTCAGGCAGGCAGTAGACTGGGGGGGTGGAGAGAGAGCACCCCTCTCAGGCAGGCAGTAGACTGGGGGGGGGGTGCGGAGAGGGCGCCCCCCTCATGCGATGCTCGCACACTAGGCACAGCCAGCAGTGCGAAGTCAAAGTTCTCTTTTATTTTTACCTCCCATTTCCTTCCTTCCTTCCTTCCTCCTGAGCCTCTATCACACCCGGCGGGGAGATCGGAACGCACAGCCCTGTTTATTGCATTCAGTTTTTGCAGGCTGGGGAACTACAAGTCCCATTCCTCCCCGGCATGCTGGGTCTTGTAGTTTTCCAGCATTGGCGATCCCCAGCTAGCGAAGGGCTGTGCTGCAGCCGGCAGTGTATGGAGGGAAGAAGGCTGGGGGAGTCAAACATTGAGGGGGGGGGGTCTCACCTGGGTTCAGGGGGGTCCTGATCAGCTCCTGTGGGCTGCTGCTCTGGCTTGGATCTCCGGAGGTTGGCAGGAGAGGCTGCTGGCTTGCTGTGTGCAGGAGGGAGAAGATCCGGATCCACACAGCTCGGAGATCAGTGTGCTCACTGCTGTACAGACAGGGGGAGCTGTGTGCTCTCATTCCGGAGCATGGGCTCCCACCACCAGCAGAGGAGGTGCTACAGCCTATGTCAGCTCTCTGCAAGATGAGGAGGAACCACCACTGCTGGGGCTCAGCCTTTGTCACCCCGAGGTGTCAGACTCCTCCAACCCCAGCTCTCCCTTCCTGTTCCCATACCCTGCCACCCCCCCCCCCCCCTCATTTTCTCAGTTTGCTTTGAATTTGTATATTTCCCTGCCTCTTCTTGGCTTTTTTGTCTGCTCTTCGTTCTTCTCTTTTTATACATTTTTTTTTCTTTCCTTTCCTGTGTTTTTATTACTTTCCCTTAGTTTTCTTTTCCTCTCTTCTCCTTTAGTCCCCGGTTACACCGGTGCGACTTGTCATGCGATTTGATCGTTTCAAATACTTGTTGCATTAAGTCGCACAGATGTCTTCCAAGTTGCGCCTGAAGTCGGACTGAATTTAAGTGAAGTCGCTCGATTTCAAAGTTGGATTCGGCGTGACCGAAGACTAAACTTCAGTTCACATGGGTGCAGCCTGCGTTCTGCAGATACGGCAGCGCAGTCATTGCAATGTGTTGCGGTACCTGCAGAAATGCGAGTATAGAAATCTGGGACCTTTTTCTTTAAATCGCACAGCGCAGAATCACATGGTACCATGCGGTATCGCACTCACGAAAACAGGTGCTTTGCCAATGTGTGGGGAGCCATTAAGAGTTAATGGCAACCAGTAATTTTTGTATATTTACTTTTCAATAAAAGATTGTACACAAAACAAGCTAAACTAAACCGCACAAGTGTGAACCTTTCCTTTCCCTTCCCATTGTTTTCCCTTCCTTACCCTCTCCCCCTCCTCTCTTGACCCTCATTATTCCTTCCCTTGCTCTGCTCTCATTTCCTTTCCTGTCCCCCTTTTTTCTTTCCTTATCTCCTTTCATTTTTACTTTCCTTTTCTATTCCTCTCCTTTGATTTCCTTTCCCTTTCTTTACTCCCTTCTCCCTTCTTTCAGTTTCTCTCCTACTCTTTCCTTTTCTCTCCTTCTTTTCATTTCCTTTCCTCATTGTCCCTCTCCTCTCTTTTCATTCCTTTTTCTTTTCTCTCCTTTCCTATTCCTTCCCTCAACTCACATTTCATTTCATTTGCTTTCCTTTGTTTTGATTTCCTTACCTCTCTCCTCTTTCCTCTCCTCTCCTACTTTGATTTCCTTTCCCCTCCTTACCTATCCTGTCCTCTCATTTCCCCCTTATTCCATATCTTTCTAATCCTCTCCTCCCCTTTTCTTTACTTCCTTTTTCCTTTTCTCTTCCTTTCTTTCCTCCTCTCTACTTTCTTTCGATTTCCTGCTCTTTCCACTCCTCTCCTCCTTTAATTTTCTTTCTTCCCCTTTTTCTTTCCTTTCCTCATCTTCCATCTACTCTCCTTTCCTTGCTTTTTTTCCTTCCTCTTCTCTCCTTTTATTTCAATTTCCCTTGCTCTTCTATTCTTTCCTTCTCTCTTCTCCTTAGATTTTCTCTCCATTTCCTTTACTCACCTCTACTCTACTCTCCCCTCCACTCCTCTCCCTTCCTTCCTTTTGTATTTCCTCTCTTCTCCTTTCCTTACTTTAATTTCTGTTTCTCTCACTTTCTTTCCTCTCCTATCCTTTTCTCAATTTCTTTTTTTTTCTTTTCTCTTTTTCTCTTTCCTTTCCTATCCTCCCCTTTCTTTTCCTTCCTTTTTTCCCTCTCCTTTGATTTTCATTTTCTCTTCTTTCCTCTCATCTCTTTGATTTCATTGCTTCCTCTTTTCCAATCCTTTCCTCATCTTCCCTCTCCTCTCGATTTTCCCTGTTTCCTTTTCTTTTCTTATCTCCTTTTCCTTCTCTTTTCTTTCAATTTCTCTCCTCCTTTTGATTTCCTTCTTCACCTCTCCTTTTCTCTCCTTTCCATTATCTTCTTTTTTCCTTCCCTTACCTCTCCTCTGTTTCCTATCCCCCCCCCCCCTTTCTCCCTTTTCCTTTCTTCTATCTATCTTTTCCTGTCCTTTTTCTTTCCTTTATTTTATTTTCTTTTTTATATTTTCCTTTCCTCTCATCTCCCCTTTGATTAACTCTCTTCTCCTTTCCCCATCTTTTCCTTTCCAGTTTTTGCATCCCTAATTTTACTTTTCCTTTCTTATTGTTTTCCTTTTCCTTTCTTTCTGATTTTACTGTTGTGGGTTTAGTAATACTTTAATGTTTCTTGTATCCTGATGTAATTTTTATCCCATTTCTGCATCCCTTGGTGCCTTTTTGCCTTCTCTCCTCCTTCTATATACAGTGATAATGCTAAAACAATGATAATAAATAGCAGTGTGGCTAAAACAATCGTTATTGTGTGTATGGGGTGATCTTTCAGGCCCCTGGCTCAGAGTTGGAAGATCAGAACAAGTCAGAACAGGGAGCGAAGCATCAATCTGTTGCTTTGGATGGAAAGGTACCATTCAGGGTATTGAATATTTACTGAACTGCTCAGCTTAGTGGTTTTTGCACGCCAAGTACCACAGAGGGCCTAATGGGTGTAACAAGCAAACAGATAGTTTCAAATCTATTGATATCTTCAGCTTTTATGAACATTATACCTGGTGGTCCTGCCATGATAATTTGTGTTAAAGCACTTCCCTTTAGCAGGTGACAACTTTTCTGTCCCTTTCACCCAATTGTACTCCTTATTTTCACATGGTCACACAGGCTGCCATAAATGCCATGCAGACATCACTGGAGTGTGTGTAGAAGGTAAGTGGCTGCAAAGAGGCTGCAGGAAATAAGCAGCAAAGCATGAAAAAGGTGAAATAGTATTTTATTTTAAAACATGACAAATGTTTGATAGGCAGTGCTTTATTAAACTAAATGTCATCACTTTGGGGTTTTATTGACTTTATTCCTATAGTGTGAACAGAGTAATAAAACCCATCTTTAAAGTGGTTAAAAACCCTGAAAGTGTTCCTAAACCCTGGACCCGGCATTCACTATATCTGGTCTCCCCCGGCCCTGCATTCACTATATCTGGTCTCCCCGAACCCTGCATTCACTATATCTGGTCTCCCCGGACCCGGCATTCACTATATCTGGTCTCCTTGGACCCTGCATTCACTATATCTGGTCTCCCCGGACCCGGCATTCACTATATCTGGTCTCCTTGGAACCTGCATTCACTATATCTGGTCTCCTTGGACCCTGCACTTACTATATCTGGTCTCCCAGGACCCTGCATTCACTATATCTGGTCTCCCAGGACCCTGCATTCACTATATCTGGTCTCCCCGAACCCTGCATTCACTATATCTGGTCTCCCCGGATCCTGCATTCACTATATCTGCTCTCCCTGGACCCTTCAATCACTATATATGGTCTCCCACAGTACACAGAACATGGAAATGCAATTATTTTAGTAAATATAAACTGACAAATACTTTTTCTCATCAGCAGTTAGAGCAGTCTTGTGACTTCTATCAGTGTACAGCTGAGTACTGGTTAAAGCTTGTAGGAGGAGTTTTCATTCTCCTCTGACTGTCCTATGTGGCTGCATACCCCTGACCTTCTGTCTGGACAGAGCTGATTGGCCCTGTGTTGATCACATGCACCCTCCCAAAGAAAAAAACCTCTCTAGCAGGTAAATGCATTCCAAAAATATGTAAAAATATTTGTTAAAATGACATTTTTATACGTTAAAAAGAATCTGAAAAATATATTTAAAAAATATATATTTTTCAAAATATATTTTTTAAAATATATTCTTCATATTTTTTTATCATATAAAAAAGTAATTTTAACTTATATTTGTAAAGGCATTCCAAAAATGTAGATTTGTATTTTTAAAGACATACAGTATATTTGAAATGTATTTTTAAAAATATTTTTCATATATTTTGTAATAAAGATGCATTTCAACATACAGTGTATATATATATATATTGAAATATGTTTTGAAATATATTGAATATGACCAAAATGGTAGCATTTCAAATATATGTCAATATATTTGGGAAGAATATTTTTAAAATATATTTCAAAAATATTTTTCTTCCATGTGGGTTATATCTACAGAATGAATAAAAAGAGCTTTTATTCCCCTTCCTTCTCTCTCTAATGGCATCCAGCACTCACCTATTCTCTCCGATGCTTAGGGTTATGGGCGGGTCCTCGGTGTCCTAACGTCCGATGCAGGACTGATGGTCCTGCATTGTAAATGATGATGTCAGAGGTTTGACCACCCTCCGGAACGCCAAAGAGAAGAGTCATGGGCAGGGGTGGACTGACAACTCATGGGGCCCCCGGGCAATAGGGAAACATGGGGCCCCTGTGTCCTTGCCCACAGTCAAAAAAAGTCTATAAAAGGTACCAGGGGCATTTCATGGGGCCCCCTACTGACCCCGGGCCCTCGGGCAGTGCCCAAGTCCTCGAATGGTCAGTCCGCCTCTGGTCATGGGACATAGTCATGGGACTAATTGCCTGAAAGGCGGAGCCTGCGGGGACAAGCGATAAGATAAGTAAATGTGCTTTTTTCTGGTCCCCTAGGCAAAAAAGTTTTTTTTTCTTAATATTTTTGGAGTTCAGCTTTAGCCCGGGTTCACACTATGAGGTGCAGGACACTGCATGTAATTCGCACAGAACTCGCACCGCATCCCTGTGTGAATGACATGCAAATGCCTGTGCGGTGCGATTTGAGCCATACATTCGCACCAAAAAGGTGCAGAACCCTTTTTAAACCTGAATTGCATCGCATGAGTGTTCTCACCCATGTGATGCGATTTCTGGCAATTGCATCACGGTTTGCGATCTGTTTCGGGTTGTCATTAATTTATCATTGACACTCACACCAGATTGCATGAACGCGATGCAATTGCAGTGTGGCGCAGGAAGCGCACAGGATTCGCAGCATTTCCTGCACCGCATTGGTGTGCGACTGCACTGCATCTGAGCACCACAAACCAAAAATGCTATTTAATTCTTTGGAAATATTGAAGGCAAACTCCCCACATCCATCTATATCTCCATGTCTGTTTTGCTGAGAAATCACTATGAAAAACATCCCCCTGGCATTTCTGGCAGTGGCCATCTTGAGTAAGGGCAGATGATTTATGTAGCATTTACTTCTTGGAATCCATCTGCCCTTAGCTCAGGCATTGGCTGAGCTGAGAACCCTCCTGAAGACTGCTGGGATGTATGACATCATTTGCCTAGGCAGGAAACCAGGAAGTAACTGAGGAAATGTATTAAAAAAAGTTTAAAACAAGTAAATATGATATATTTTCCTATCCAAGGGCGGACTGACCATTTGGAAACTCGGGCACTGCCCAAGGGCCCAGGGTCAGTAGGGGGCCCTATGAGATGCCCCTGGTATCTTTTTGGTAGGCTTTTTTGAGTTTGGGCAAGGAGACAGGGGCCCCATGATCCCCTATTGCCCAGGGGCCCCATGAGTTGTCAGTCCGCCCCTGTTCCTATTTATTAATGCTAGCAGCATAAGGATTAAATATAGTCCATGTTGATTGAGAGAGTGAAGTTCCGCTTTGAGTTCATCCATGCTAAGTAATGTGTCAGTGGCACAATTCCAGTTATTAATTACCTCCCACAGAAATCAGAGTACTCCCCCTGACAATGCCTTTTTTTCTTTGCTGTGCGAATGGCACCATATTTGTTCAGGCATCATCCATGGTCACCATCTACTTCCTGGACTGAAATGCCCACTCACAAATGGCACAATCATGTAAATCCTGGTGTCTATGCAGTTCTCAACTGTGTTCACAAATGTCTGACACAGACCAGCCCCTGTAGGAAGTCACAAGGTGACTTACAATGTACGCTTTGATCACTGGGGGAGAAAGGAGACTGGGGAAATGCTTCTTCCTGCCTGCAGCAGAGTGACAGCACCATCTTAACCTAAGCACAGTCACCAGTCTGGGACTCGAGCATTGCTTGGCGGTTATAAAAGGTGGAGTCTTTCTGAAAAATGATACATTTGCTGTATATTGTGACATGACGGGGATGTATTCATGCAGACCGGTGAAGTTACAGAACGCCCTTTGTAGACTCTAAGAAATAAAATGTGTCTCTATAGGATGACAGAACCCCATGTTGTGCTCCGTTCCTGTGCATTGATGGTATTGTACTTCTAATTACACAGCAGACATGTCTGAACTGCCCCCCCGCCCGCCCGCCCTGATCCCGCGGTTATTCCCCGTTTCATCACCTCCTTATGACGACAACGTATTTGGCGATTATTTCAGTGGTAGCCGGGGGCTGAGGATAATACAAGCACGCAGGTGGGGGGGCAATCCTATTATATCCTCCAGTAAATACATGGAAGGTAAGATGCATTCAATCCACGTGAGGCGGGATCGGGGAGAATGCTATCCATGTATGAAGAGTTCGCATTCAAAGAGCAGTTAGTTGGATGCCATCGCCATCCAGGAATCGTCATAGAACCAGCTACATTCAGGGCCAGTTCACACTACATCAGGGGCGGACTGACAACTTATGGGGCCCCCGGGCAATAGGGGATCATGGGGCCCCTATGTCCTTGCTACATGCCTTTCTGCAGCATTTCCATTGAAGCCTATGGAACCAAAAACGCAATTTTTTGCGTCCAAAAAATGCACCGGGTGAAATTGCAGAGATGTGAAAAGTCCCGTAAGAAATCATGTTAAATGGACTGTACCAAGGGTGGACTGACAACTCATGGGGCCCCCGGGCAATAGGGATCATGGGGCCCCTGTGTCCTTGCCCAAACTCAAAAAAGCCTATGAAAAAGGTACCAGGGGCATCTGATGGGGCCCCCTACTGACCCCGGGCCCTTGGGCAGTGCCCAAGTTTCCAAATGGTCAGTCCGCCCCTGCACTACATGCATTTCAGTAGCTTTTTTGCTGCATCCAAAATGCACAGAAAGCAGGTAATATGGTTGTCAGGTTGGGTTCACACTGATGCGGGGCGTTTTCTATTCCGCACCACATCAGAATCGCACCCCGTTCATGCAAACCACTGCGGGTGTGTATGTTAAGTCAACAACACCCCGAAATCAGTCCGCAAAGTGCGGTGCGATGTGCAGAATCGGATCACATTGGTGTGAATACTCATGCGATCCGATTCTAGTGCGGACCAAAAAAAGGGTCCTGCACCTTTTTAGTTGTGGGTGCTGTGCAATGTGAGCCATACACAATGTATGGTTCCGATCGCAACGCACACAAATCGCATGTGATTTGCGCGGGAATGCGGTGCAGTTCCTGTGCGAATCACATGCGATGTACAGCACTGCATGTATGTGAACCCGGGCTCAGTGTCAGAGTTCTCATCAGTGCTTGCAGTTCCAGTGCATTCTGGTTGCAGGAAAAAAAGAAGTAGAACATGCTGCATTTTTCCTGCACAGAACTGTACTGGAACACGATGAAACGCATCACAAATGCGCCGGAACGCACTGGAACGCACCAAAACGTACTGAAATGTGCATGTCCCTTAAAATATTTTTTTTACATAGTTAGTCTGGCTAAAATAAGACAAAAGTCCATCCAGTTCAACCATTAAAAACCTAATTTAAATTGAAGAAAAAGAGAGGGGAACAAATGAACTGGAAAGCATCACAAATGTGGCGGAACGCACTGGAATGCACCAAAACGCATTGAAACATACATGTCCCTATTTAAACTGAAGACAAAGGGGGAAAATGAACTGGAAAGCATCAAAAATAAAAATAAATAAAAATGTACCAGAACGCACTGGAATGCATCAAAACGTACATGTCCCTATTTAAATTGAAGAAAAAGGGGGGAAAATTAACTGGAAAGCATCAAAAATGCAGTGGAACGCACCAAAACGCACTGAAACATACATGTCCCTATTTAAATTGAAGACAAAGGGGAACAATTAACTAGAAAGCATCTAAAATGCGCCAGTACGCACAGGAACGCACCAAAACGTACATGTCCCTATTTAAATTGAAGAAAAAGGGAGGAAAATGAACTGGAAAGCATCAAAAATGCAGTGGAACGCACCAAAACGCACTGAAACATACATGTCCCTATTTAAACTGAAGACAAAGGGGGAAAATGAACTGGAAAGCATCAAAAATAAAAATAAATAAAAATGTATCGGAACGCACTGGAATGCATCAAAACGTACATGTCCCTATTTAAATTGAAGAAAAAGGGGGGGAAATGAACTGGAAAGCATCAAAAATGCAGTGGAACGCACCAAAATGCACTGAAACATACATGTCCCTATTTAAATTGAAGACAAAAGGGAACAATTAACTAGAAAGCATCTAAAATGCGCCAGAACGCACAGGAACGCACCAAAACGTACATGTCCCTATTTAAATTGAAGAAAAGGGGAGGAAATGAACTGGAAAGCATCAAAAATGCACTGGAATACGTCAAAAACTCATCAACAAATGCACTAGAACGCGCCAAAAAACACGTCAAAAACACGCATGCAGAAGCACATCCGGAATGCAATTGGACCTAAAGTAAGAAGTAGGTTATATGGTTATCAATGTCATAGTTCACATTAGTATTTGCAGCTCCAGTGCTTTCCAATTACAGGAAAAAAAGTAGAACAGGCTGCATTTTTCCTGCACAGAACTGTACTGGAACACGATGAAATGCATAAAAAATGCGCCGGAACGCACTGGAACGCACCAAAACATAATGAAATGTAAATGTCACTATTTAAATTGAAGAAAATGAGAGGGGAAAAAATGAACTGGAAAGCTTCAAAAATGCAGTGGAACGCACCAAAACGCACTGAAACATACATGTCCCTATTTAAATTGAGGACAAAGGGGAACAATTAACTAGAAAGCATCTAAAATGCGTCAGAATTCACAGGAACGCACCAACACGTACATGTCCCTTTTAAATTGAAGAAAAAGAGGGGAAATGAACTGGAAAGCATCAAAAATGCACCAGAATACGTCAAAAACGTATCAACAAATGCACTGGAACGCGCCAAAAATGCGTCAAAAACATGTAGAAACACATCCGGAATGCATCTGGACTTTCTTTTTTTCTGCATCCAATACGCCCAGAAAGTAGGTTATATGGTTGTCAATGTCATAGTTCACATCAGTGTTTGCAGCTCCAGTGCTTTCCAGTTGCAGAAAAAAGGAAGTAGAATAGGCTGCATTTTTCCTGCACAGAACTGTACGCAATGAAACGCATCGAAAATGCACCGGAATGCACCAAAATGTACTGAAATGTACATGTCCCTATTTAAATTGAAGAAAATGAGAGGGAAAATGGAAATGCGCCAGAAAGCACTGGAATGCACCAAAACGCACCGAAACATACATGTCCCTATTTCAATTGAAGAACAGATGAACTGGAAAGCATCAAAAAATGAAAGTGAACTGGAAATGAACTGAAAAAAAAAAAACTGGAAAGCATAAAAAAAAAGTGCCAGAATGCACCGAAATGCACTGAAACGTACACGTCCCTATTTCAATTGAAGAAAAAGGGGGGAAAATGAACTGGAAAGCATCAAAAACACACCGGAATATGTCAAAAACGCATCAATAAACACACTGGAACGCGCCAAAAACGCGACAAAAATACGCACGCAGAAACACATCCGGAATGCATCTGGACTTGCTTTTTTTCTGCATCCAAACACAGAAAGTAGGTTATATGGTTGTCAATGTCATAGTTCACAGCAGTGCTTGCAGTTGCAGAAAAAAAAGTAGAATATTCCAGAACTGTACTGGAATGCGATGAAACGCATCAAAAATGCTCCAGGACACACTGGAACGCACCAAAACGTACTGAAATGTACATGTCCCTATTTAAATTGAAGAAAAAAAGGAGAAAAATGAGCTAGAAAGCATCAAAAATGTACCGAAATGCACCGGAATGCACCAAAGCACACTCAAATGTAAATGTCAATATATAAATTGAAGAATGAGGGGAAAAAATTAACTGGAAAGCATCAAAAATGCGCCGAAACGCACTGGGAAGCACCAAAACACACTCAGACATAAATGTCCCTATTTAAATTGAAGAAAAAGGGGAAAAAATGAACTGGAAAGCATCAAAAATGCACCGGAATATGTAAAAACGCACCCATAAACGCAAAAACACACTACATGCCTTTCTGCAGCGTTTCCATTGAAGCCTATGAAACCAAAAACGCAATTTTTTGCGTTCAAAAAAGTCCTTGACCCTATCCAAAAAACGCACCGGGTGAAAACGCAGAGATGTGAAAAGTCCCGTAAGAAATCATGTTAAATGGACTGTACCAGGGGTGGACTGACAACTCATGGGGCCTCGGGGCAATAGGGGATCATGGGGCCCTTGTGTCCTTGCCCAAACTCAAAAAAGCCTATGAAAAAGGTACCAGGGGCATCTCATGGGGCCCCCTACTGACCCCGGGCCCTCGGGCAGTGCCCGAGTTTCCAAATGGTCAGTCCGCCCCTGGACTGTACTGCGTTTCTGCAAAACGCTACTGAAAACGCTTAGGTGTGAACCTGGTCCAGGAAGACAACAAAATACACGGATGATGATATACACTAATGGGATCTGTGAGGTTTGTATTTCTGTCCATCAAAATCTGGACGGCTCCTGGGCATCCAATGCATGGCTATGGGTCCCTGCATCTGTCTTTATGACGTCAATGACGTCTGACCACTGGGGGGAAAAAAGGCTTCAGGGAGCAGTGTTGTAGAGCAGAGAACCTTGAAGAATAAGAGGATCATGTCATTTAAATTGCTTTCCCATCCCCTAGATCAGGGGTCTCCAAAGTTTCTAGACAAAGGGTCAATTTGCTGTCCTTCAGACTCTAGATGGGCCGCATTGTGACCCCTGGGAATAGTAAATGACCTAGCATCAATCTTGGTGGTCAGTAGGAATAAAATTACATAGCACCTGTGGTCAGTAGTATGACTAGTGCCCCCTCGTTGATGTCAGTGGGAGGAATAGTGCCCCATCATTAGTATCAGTAGGAGGAATAGTGCCCCATCATTGGTATCAGTGGGAGGAATAGTGCCCCATCATTGGTGTCAATGGGAGGAATAGTGCCCCATCATTGGTATCAGTGGGAGGAATAGTGCCTCATCATTGGTATCAGTGGGAGGAATAGTGCCCCATCATTGGTATCAGTGGGAGGAATAGTGCCCCATCATTGGTATCAGTGGGAGGAATAGTGCCCCATCATTGGTATCAGTGGGAGGAATAGTGCCCCATCATTGATATCAGTGGGAGGAATAGTGCCCCATCATTGGTGTCATTGGGAGGAATAGTGCCCCATCATTGGTGTCAGTGGGAGGAATAGTGCCCCATCATTGGTATCAGTGGGAGGAATAGTGCTCCATCATTGGTATCAGTGGGAGGAATAGTGCCCCATCATTGGTGTCAGTGGGAGGAATAGTGCCCCATCATTGGTATCAGTGGGAGGAATAGTGCCTCATCATTGGTGTCAATGGAAGAAATAGTGCCCCATCATTGGTGTCAGTGGAAGGCATGGTGTCCTGTCGTTGGTCTCACTGGTAGGAATATTGCCAAGGGCAAGCAAAGGGCCACAGTTTGGAGACAACTGCCCTAGATGATGATGAGAACTTAACCTCTTCATGCCGACAGTACGCAAATATGCGACCTCTAGAAATAAAATATAAGTCAGCAGCTAAAAATACTGTAGCTACTGACTTTTAATCCAGGGATCCAGTGCTGTCCTTGCCCGGGCCAGTACTTTGCTGGTCTCTAGGTACCCCGTGCTGCCATCTTGGAAGTGGGAATTTCAAGGTGCTTCACAGCTGGCTTCCTACTGCTCATGAATGAGTAGCACTGTGCTTTCTCAATAGACCCACAGCCTCCTGGGACCTGTGATGTGTCCCAGGAGTTTGCAGGTGGGGGGGGCAATTTCCACTTGGATTGCCTAGGTGTTCCCAGCGGAAGTGGAGTGGGTACCTGTCAAAATTAAGTGCCCACTCCTTGAAGAAAAGAATGAAACATCCAAAAGTGGAAGAGGAGGGTAGAGGAGGAGGAGAAAAGGTGGAACTTCCCTTTTAAGGTGACTAATGAAGTGTGTGTGTGTGTGGGGGGGGGGGGGGGGCTGCAAGGGAGGATTGTTACTTTTGCACCCCCAAAAAACCTCAATTCCAGTTTAATTTGTGATTTTTAACAAAGGTTCCCCAGGCCTTTAGAAAAAGGCTTCAATAATCACCTTCAGTCTGCAGTTCCTTTTTTCCACCAATAGATGTCCTCAGTCTCCTGGGTTAAAGATGCCCAGCCTCACTGAGTTCAGCCCTCATGGCCCCACCCCTGAGGAGACCTCACTATCGAATCCACTGCCTGGGGGGACACCATAGGCGTAGTGGTCCTACTTATCAGCCAGATCCCCCCCCCCTCAAGGTTCATCAGGCCAAGAAGGAGATGACAAGTGCTCCTTGCATTATGGCTCAATATGAGGTCAGGATCCCGTTCCGCCTGGTATTGTTTGCTTGTGGCTTAGTCATATAGGAGATTCAGTCTCCGGGAAAGGCACTGTGAAAAGCCCGCTTAATCTAGCTGTAGCAGATTAAATAAAAAGAGGCCAATTGATTTTGCTGGTTGTCTGAATTTGTTCTTTAATTGTTTTATGATAGAAAAGAGCAAGCTGGGAGCTTTGCCATGTAACCCCACAAAATCTGGCTGAAGCACAGTGCTGTACAGTTTGGCTTCTGTTATTTAGGAAGTGGAAAATCTACACATGTCTGTTTCGGTCTATGGGCCAAATTCAGTATTAAATGTTTTTTTTATCAGAATGGGATTACTATTTTCTATAGATATGGCGGCATCACAGGGCTGTATTTTTAAGCAGTGAATATAACAAGCTTTATTGATGTCGGACTGCAGTCACCCAACGTAGAGTCAGAGCATCCATATGGCAACCTAGGCAGAAGCCTAGGGCCCAGTAAATGTCTAGGGGCCCAGGTACAAGCGTAATGCTTGTGCAGTATACAAGGGTAATAGTACCATTCAGGGGCGGACTGACCATTTGGAAACTCGGGCACTGCCTGAGGGCCTGGGGTCAGTAGGGGGCCCCATGAGATGCCCCTGGTACCTTTTTCATAGGCTTTTTTGAGTTTGGGCAAGGACACAGGGGCCCCATGATCCCCTATTTCCCGGGGGCCCCATGAGTTGTCACTCCGCCCCTGGTACCATTGGTCACATCTGTGCATCTGTCTACCAATTCACAAAGGAGGATGGACTCAGGGCTGGGACAATAGGTGGGCAGAAGGGGTGGCTACCCTGGGCGTGATGGTATCATGTGAGATGGGGGAGAGTTCCTACCTACAAGTTGGAGGAGACGAGCCACATCTGGAGAGGAGAGAGCTGGGAGGAGTGATGGGTTGTGTTTTCTCTCCCCTCCAGGTCCTCCTTCTGCTACTGCAGCTCTCCTGGATCAGGACTGCTGGTTCGCCACTGTGCAGTGTTTGTTTTTACCCTCCCCCATCTCCTCCCAGCAAAGATTGTGGGTAGAGAGTGGGTATGCAAACACCACACAGTGGCAACCTGATAGCCAGTAGCATCTCTAGTGCAGAGCCCCGATGCTGTAATCGTATGGTCCTCTAAAGCCCATCTATAGTGCTTGAGATTTTTTGGGGGGAGGAAGAAGATTTTTGCTGACACACAACGCTCATACATTTTGGAGGGGGGGGGGGTGCCATTTGGCACCTTGTCCTAGGCACTAGATGACCTTTTCCTGACACTGGAAGGACTTGTAGGCAGTTGACATCTAATGGAGTGGTCCATGCCAGCAGAGACAGTGCAAGTGAGTGTGAGTCGTGGTAAATCTTTATTACACATGACAGGAGGTCAGAAGCTAATGTGTAGCAGGGTGCTAGTCTACTTTAGTTATCCTCCAACCCGTCTTGTGCCAGCCTGTGTGGTGACCCCCAGGGGCGGACTGACCATTTGGAAACTCGGGCACTGCCCGAGGGCACGGGGTCAGTAGGGGGCCCCATGAGATGCCCCTGGTACCTTTTTCATAGGCTTTTTTGAGTTTGGGCAAGGACACAGGGGCCCCATGATCCCCTATTGCCCGGGGGCCCCATGAGTTGTCAGTCCGCCCCTGCTATGGACTGTGCAGATGCTATTCTCTGTCTGTAACCAGTACCCGGGTATGTGTACACCATAAGAGTACAGTGAGAAACGTGAATTGTTCTTCAAGGCCTCAGGCTACCCACAACCAGGCAGATTTTGAAGGCCTCCAAGATGGTTGTCCCAGCCATGAGGGGGAGCTAGCCCTCCCTTCTGCTACAAATTTGTTTTGGGGGCTCAATCCTTCCCCTTTATCAAGGCTTTGATGCTGGCAGTAAATGAGGAGAGTACTGGACAACTAATTACAAAAAAAGAGGATTGGAGTAGTGACTGGTGACCCAAACTAGCGCCATTCTTATCCTTTTATTGTTTTTGCAGTATCCTCATTTACTATCAGCATCTAAGCCCTGATAAAGGATTATTGAGCCCCTGAATTGTGTTGGATTTTGCCGCTGACCTCTTGTCATGTGCAATAAAGATTTCCTAGATTCATATTTGTTTTTGTTGCTTTCATCACATTTCACATTTTTAGACTATCCTGCCCCCCCCCCCCCCCCTCAAAGATACCCTTGCTGACAGACAGTTACCTCTAAAATACAAATTTAAAGCCCCAACCTATGTACTTCAGGTCCAGTGCTCTACCATGATGTCCATTGTCAGACATTGCAAATGGAGCAGCTTCGCTTTGTCTATTGGTGTCCTTCCAAAGCTGTTAACTTGCTTAGAGAAAAGGATGAAAAGAAAATGATACTGAGACGCTGAACTCAAAATTGTAGTGTGGCATACAGGCAGGGCTGCTGTTAGAAACCACGGTGCCCCATACAGAAAACCTGATAGGTCCCTCCCCCCCAGAAGAAACACAGTTTATTATGCTTCAGTTATGAATGAACACAGTGAGTAATTGGTACTGATCACTTATTGTGTTCATCATCCTGAAAGATCCTATTGTGTGCTTGCAGTTACCGGTGGGAGGGAGAGGAGGGAACCCAGGAGGGCTGAGGGGGCTCACACAGAGGGGCCTGGGCAACATGAGGAACCGTATGGTGCACAGGGAGGATGATGGGTGCAACAGAGAGGCAATTACTGGAATCGATCCCCTGTATGGTTTTTTTTTTTGCAGCAGCTGAACGCCAGTGGGAGGAAGAGGAGAAGAAGCCTAACTTCAGCTGCTGCAGAGACAGCCATACAGGGATCGGTTCCAGTAATTGCACTCCCACCCTGCTGATCACCCTTCCTACACACATCCAATTTACCGAGCTGCCTGGGCCACGTACAGGAGGACTGGTGGTACCCCCTTATCCATGGCCCTGCACACAGGTCATGGGCAAAGCCAACAAAAGAGAAAATATACCATGACATGTTGTACAAAATTGAAAAAGCACATAATAGTGACCATATCCATGTACTATAGCCAGGTATAATTCACATCTACTACAGAGAATATTTGTGTTTTTACAAAGAAGGTCCACATAAGACTCTCAACTCATCTCGAAAATATGCTTTCATCTTCAGAAGCAAATGGAAGACATCTAAAAACATATAACACAATCATTATAAAGAACCAAATCAATCAAGAAAATGGTTGACCCACTGAACAATTCCATTTGTTATATATAGGTGCGGTAAATTTTGTACAATAAACTCAACATTTTATGGTATATTTTTCTCTTTTGTTGGCTTCACTCACTCACTGTATGTCCTCCTACAGTCCCTTTGCAACAAAATGTTTTGTATTATACAGTCATGGCCGAAATTGTTGGCACCCTTGATATTTCTCCAGGAAATCATGTATTTCTCACGAAACGTATTGCATTAACACATGTTTTGCTATACACATGTTTATTCCCTTTGTGTGTATTGGGACAAAACAAAAAAAGGGAGGAAAGAAAGCAAATTCGACATAATGTCACACAAACCTCCAAAAATGGGCTGGACAAAAGTATTGGCACCCTTTCACAACTGCGGATAAATAAGAATGTTACAAGCATGTGATGCTCCTGTAAACTCACCTGGGGCAAGTAACAGGTGTGGGCAATATAGAAATCACACCTGAAAGCAGATAAAAAGGAGAGACGTTCACTTAACCTTTGCATTGTGTGTCTGTCTGTGCCACACTAAGCATGGACAACAGAAAGAGGAGACGAGAACTGTCTGAGGACCTGAGAACCAAAATTGTGGCAAAATATCAACAATCTCAAGGTTACAAGTCCATCTCCAGAGAACTAGATTTGCCTTTGTCCACAGTGCGCAACATTATCAAGAAGTTTGCAACCCATGGCACTGTAGCTAATCTCCCTGGTCGTGGACGGATGAGGAAAATTGATGAAAGATTGCAACGCAGAATAGTCCGGATGGTGGATAAGCAGCCCCAAACATGTTCCAAAGACATTCAAGCTGTCCTGCAGGCTCAGGGAGCATCAGTGTCAGCGCGAACTATCCGTCGACATTTAAATGAAATGAAACGCTATGGCAGGAGACCCAGGAGGACCCCACTGCTGACACAGAGACATAAAAAAGCAAGACTACAGTTTGCCAAAATGTACTTGAGTAAGCCAAAAGCCTTCTGGGAAAACGTCTTGTGGACAGATGAGACCAAGATAGAGCTTTTCGGTAAAGCACATCATTCTACTGTTTACCGAAAACGGAATGAGGCCTACAAAGAACAAAACACAGTACCTACGGTAAAATATGGTGGAGGTTCAATGATGTTTTGGGGTTGTTTTGCTGCCTCTGGCACTGGGTGCCTTGACTGTGTGCAAGGCATCATGAAATCTGAGGATTACCAAAGGATTTTGGGTCGCACTGTAGGGCCCAGTGTCAGAAAGCTGGGTTTGCGTCCAAGATCCTGGGTCTTCCAGCAGGACAATGACCCCAAACATACGTCAAAAAGCACTCAGAAATGGATGGCAAAGAAGCGCTGGAGAGTTCTGAAGTGGCCAGCAATGAGCCCAGATCTAAATCCCATTGAACACCTGTGGAGAGATCTTAAAATTGCTGTTGGGAAAAGGTGTCCTTCCAATAAGAGAGACCTGGAGCTGTTTGCAAAGGAAGAGTGGTCCAAAATTCCGGGTGAGAGGTGTCAGAAGCTTATTGATGGTTATAGGAAGCGACTGATTTCAGTTATGTTTTCCAAAGGGTGTGCAACCAAATATTAAGTTAAGGGTGCCAATACTTTTGTCCAGCCCATTTTTGGGGTTTTGTGTGACATTATGTCATATTTGCTTTTCTGCCTCTGTTTTATATTTGTTCCAATACATACAAAGGGAATAAACATGTGTATAGCAAAACATGTGTTAATGCAATACCTTTTTTGTGTGAAATACTTGATTTTCAGGAAAAATATCAAGGGTGCCAACAATTTCGGCCATGACTGTATATATTGGTGGGATGTGGGCAGAATAACACGGTACCTTCTGCAGAAAGTGTCAGAGAACCAAAGGCACTGCATCCCCATAGAACTGTATGCTTTACTAGAAAAAGAAAGAGAGGGGATTTTTAAGGTGCCAAAAAAGAATATAACGCGTAAACAATTAAAAATGCTAAATTTTATTGTAAGACACTAAGATATTTTGTGGATATAGAACAGATAAAACCACCACAGAATATCCAAGCGGCTACAAGATCTGTGCAGTCTAATTCAGCTCTACATGTTTCGCCAGATTTCTGGCCTCTTCAGGAGATTTATGAATATTGCTTCATGTGTCACTACAGAGAGAGGAACACATTTGTAAATAACCAACAATCCAATGTATGTATGTATATATTTGTAATAAAACATCGAATATGCATATACATACTCAATAGAATATCTGCAAGAGATTATTCATGAGTCACTTGGGGGATATACCGTACCCAGGTCAGACGGACATGCTGGATACTTATAGACCCAAGCTGATATCAAAATGCAGAAGTAGATCAAGTAGACTTCCGCACCAATTGGCTCCAAAATCAAATTCGGCATTTAGTGGCCAGAGGAGGAGGGAAGCCCCTTTAATATGTAATATGACCTGAAGTAATCACAAATGAACCACATATTAATAGAGACACTCAAAAAAAATAATATATTGGAGTAGGGCTAGATTCATTGTTAAGTACCTACCCAACCTATAAATCCAAGTACGAGTGTAAAAGACCACATGGGATGGGATGGAATCCATGGGCCCGTTCAGAATACATAGAAGGCGAACACCTTCTACCAAATACAGTCAGGTCCATAAATATTGGGACATTGACACAATTCTAACATTTTTGGCTCTATACACCACCACAATAGATTTGAAATGAATTAAACAAGATGTGCTTTAACTGCAGTCTGTCAGCTTTAATTTGAGGGTATTTACATCCAAATCAGGTGAACGGTGTAGGAATTACAACAGTTTGCATATGTGCCTCCCACTTGTTAAAGGACCAAAAGTAATGGGACAGAATAATAATCATAAATCAAACTTTCACTTTTTAATACTTGGTTGCAAATCCTTTGCAGTCAGTTACAGCCTGAAGTCTGGAACGCATAGACATCACCAGACGCTGGGTTTCATCTCTGGTGATACTCTGCCAGGCCTCTACTGCAACTGTCTTCAGTTCCTGCTTGTTCTTGGGGCATTTCCCTTCAGTTTTGTCTTCAGCAAGTGAAATGCATGCTCAATCGGATTCAGGTCAGGTGATTGACTTGGCCATTGCATAACATTTCACTTCTTTCCCTTAAAAAACTCTTTGGTTGCTTTTGCAGTATGCTTTGGGTCATTGTCCATCTGCACTGTGAAGCGGCGTCCAATGAGTTGTGAAGCATTTGGCTGAATATGAGCAGATAATATTCCCGAAACACTTCAGAATTCATCCTGCTGCTTCTGTCAGCAGTCACATCATCAATAAATACAAGAGAACCAGTTCCATTGGCAGCCATACATGCCCACGCCATGACACTACCACCACCATGCTTCACTGATGAGGTGGTATGCTTAGGATCATGAGCAGTTCCTTTCCTTCTCCATACTCTTCTCTTCCCATCACTCTGGTACAAGTTGATCTCGGTCTCATCTGTCCATAGGATGTTGTTCCAGAACTGTGAAGGCTTTTTTAGATGTCGTTTGGCAAACTCTAATCTGGCCTTCCTGTTTTTGAGGCTCACCAATGGTTTCCATCTTGTGGTGAACCCTCTGTATTCACTCTGGTGAAGTCTTCTCTTGATTGTTGACTTTGACACACATACACCTACCTCCTGGAGAGTGTTCTTGATCTGGCCAACTGTTGTGAAGGGTGTTTTCTTCACCAGGGAAAGAATTCTTCAGTCATCCACCACAGTTGTTTTCCGTGGTCTTCCGGGTCTTTTGGTGTTGCTGAGCTCACCGGTGAGTTCCTTTCTATTAAGAATGTTCCAAACAGTTGTTTTGGCCACGCCTAATGTTTTTGCTATCTCTCTGATGGGTTTGTTTTGTGTTTTTCAGCTTAATGATGGCTTGCTTCACTGATAGTGACAGCTCTTTGGATCTCATCTTGAGAGTTGACAGCAACAGATTCCAAATGCAATTAGCACATTTGAATGGAACTCTGGACCTTTTATCTGCTCATTGTAATTGGGATAATGAGGGAATAACACACACCTGGCCATGGAAGAGCTGAGAAGCCAATTGTCCCATTACTTTTGGTCCCTTGACAAGTGGGAGGCACATATGCAAACTGTTGTAATTCCTACGCCATTCACCTGATTTGGATGTAAATACCCTCAAATTAAAGCTGACAGTCTGCAGTTAAAGCACATCTTGTTCGTTTAATTTCAAATCCATTGTGGTGGTGTATAGAACCAAAAATGTTAGAATTGTGTCGATGTCCCAATATTTATGGACCTGACTGCAGGTCAAAACCACTCAGGATGGTATCTTCTTCCTTTATCCAATGAACTCAAAATTGGTCGTCTCCATATACAGGTTGAAGGGAGCTCTTGCTTGACCTTGGCCATTTGAAGGACACCACATTGGGGGAAAATTCCAGTGGATGGGAACCTCCCAGCTAAAGAAGTTTGGATGACCGGAAGGGATAGCCACTTCTGGACCAGCAATATACCTGTACTGTGCTGGACGTTCGGTGATTGTACCGGAGTGATGCCTGCAGCTGCCTAAAGTATTCACAAACGTACCACATATTAATAGAGACACTCAGAAAACTATCTAATATTGGAGTAGGGCTAGATTCATTGTCAAGTACCTACCCAACTACTAAATCCAAGTACGAGTGTAAAAGACCACATGGGATGGGATGGAATCCATGGGCCCGTTCAGTATACATAGAAGGCAAACACCTTCTACCAAATAGGTCAAAACCACTCAGGATGGTATCTTCTTCCTTTATTCAATGAACTCAAAATTGGTCGTCTCCACATACAGGTTGATGGGAGCTCTTGCTGGATCTTGGCCATTTGAATGACACAACATTGGGGGGAAATTCCAGTGGATGGGAACCTCCCAGCTAAAGAAGTTTGGATGACCAGAAGGGATAGTCACTTCTGGACCAGCGATATACCCGTACTATGCTGGACGTTTGGTGACTGTACCGGAATGATGCCTGCAGCTGCCTAAAGTAATCACAAATGAACCACATATTAATAGAGACACTCAAAAACTATCTTATATTAGACTAGGGCTAGATTCATTGTCACGTACCTACCCAACTACTAAATCCAAGTACGAGTGTAAAGGACCACATGGGATGGGATGGAATCCATGGGCCCGTTCAGTAGACATAGAAGGCGAACACCTTCTACCAAACAGGAAAAAACCACTCAGGATGGTATCTTCTTCCTTTATCCAATGAACTCAAAATTGGTTGTCTCCATATACAGGTTGATGGGAGCTCTTGCTTGACCTTTTCCATTTGAAGGACACAACATTGGGGGAAAAATTCCACTGGATGGGAACCTCCCAGCTAAAGAAGTTTGAATGACCGGAAGGGATAGTCACTTCTGGACCAGCAATATACCTGTACTGTGCTGGACGTTCGGTGATTGTACCGGAGTGATGCCTGCAGCTGCCTAAAGTAATCACAAATGAACCACATATTAATAGAGACACTCAAAAACTATCTTATATTGGAGTAGGGCTAGATTCATTGTCAAGTACCTACCCAACTACTAAATCCAAGTACAAGTGTAAAGGACCACATGGGATGGGATGGGATGGGATAGGATGGAATTGTTCAGTAGACATAGAAGGCGAACACCTTCTACCAAACAGGTCAAAACCACTCAGGATGGTATCTTCTTACTTTATCCAATGAACTCAAAATTGGTCGTCTCCATATACAGGTTGATGGGAGCTCTTGCTTGACCTTTTCCATTTGAAGGACACAACATTGGGGGAAAATTCCACTGGATGGGAACCTCCCAGCTAAAGAAGTTTGGATGATCGGAAGGGATAGTCACTTCTGAACCAGCAATATACCCGTACTGTGCTGGACGTTCGGTGATTGTACCGGAGTGATGCCTGCAGCTGCCTAAAGTACAGTAATATCTCAGTTTACAAATTTAATTCGTTCTGCGGGACTTTTCGGATAGCGAAAAATACGTAAACCAAAACACCGTTTCCCATAGGAATGCATTGAAAACCAATTAATCCATTCCGGAGGTCAGAAAAAAGTTTAAAAATAAAGTCTTTTATCTGTTCATAACTCTTTATAAAGTGCACTTTTTAAAGGCATAAATACTGTACAGGGACAGGATTACTCAAGCAATAACATCTCAAACATCCAACTTCAACTTTTAAAGTATTACACATCAACTTTTAAAACATGGCAAACTTTTCAAAACAATTTCAACACTTTTTGAAGCGGAGGAGGATCAGGGCAACTGGGCAGCACTAACGCAAGCAGGTTCTTCTTCATGCAGACCCCTGTTCAAACCTGAGCGTTTCATAAATCGCATGTCTTTGCGTGTGTTTTCAAAATGTGCTCAATACGTCCAAAAATGCCATTTGTCATGAAATAGCTGACGAGCATTTTGCCACATGGGAACACGCACAACCAGAATAGCAAACAAAGCTCCACGCAGCAAAAAGCTGCAGTTACTCTGCCACGTATGTTGCACATAGGGATCGCCCCTTGGAATTAATTCTTTTGGATCCTGGAAATCATACTGTGATACTGTGGTCTTGTTACAAAGTAACAGTCTTTTAATTTTTTTTTTAAAGCAGAGTCCTCCTTTAAATGCACTTCTTGAAGATTGGGGGGGGGGGGTGCTTGCTGTCGCGTTCCCACTTCATCATTGAGTCCTTGGAGACTGAACACCTAACTGAGAGAGGTAATTGAACACACTATTGTCATGTTAATGTAACCTTTTAAACAAATCCACGCTCTGTTTATTGCCGTGACATTGTATCCCCCTGAAGACTTCTGTATTTCTCCCAAAAAAAAAGGCTTCCATCAATCCTGACGTGCCGTTATTATATTATTCATCTATAAAGCTTGAATATTTATAGCGGCTCGTCACCGGGAACACTGCCAGGGTCACATCAGTCCCCGTCACCGGCTGAACCCACAGTCTAATGTCCCTGCATAGAAAGTCCTCTGTACACCAGGCAGTATATTGCTTTGCCTTGACAATTGCTTAGGCTGAGCTCCAGGCAGATGCAATTGACACAAAAATGCACCGATATATTGGCTGCTGGAAATTATCATCCAAAGACGGGGTTATCAATGTTTTGTTGAATTAAAAAAAATATATAATTGACTTCAATGCGAAAAATCGTTTCCCATTGACGTCAATGCAAAATCGCATTCCATTGGTTTCAATGCAGAAAGCCCCCCTACTGACTTCAATGCAAAAAGGCCGCCCTGTTGACTTCAACACAAAATCGTGTCCCATTGACTTCAACAGAAAATCTCATCCCATTGACTTCAATGCAAAAACACCCCCTATTGATTTCAATGCAAAAACGCCCCGGATGGACATCAATGCAAAATTGTGTCCAAATGGCTTCAATGCAAAATCGCATTCCCAATGACTTCAATGCAAAAACACCCCCTATTGATTTCAATGCAAAAATGCCCCAGATGGACATCAATGCAAAATTGTGTTCAAATGACTTCAATGCAAAATCGCATCCCAATGACTTCAATGCAAAAACACCCCCTATTGATTTCAATACAAAAACGCCTCGGATGGACATCAATGCAAAATTGTGTCCAAATGACTTCAATACAAAATCACGTCTCAATGACTGCAATTCAAAAACACCCCCTATTGATTTCAAAGCAAAAACGCCCCGGATTGACATCAATGCAAAATCGCATCCCATTGACTTCAGTGCAAAATTGCATCCCTCTGACCTCAAAGCAAATACGACCTCAATTTACCTCAGTGCAAAATCGCATCCTAATGACTTCAATGCAAAATCCCGTCCCATTGGCTTCAAAGCAAAATAGCATCCCAAAGACTGCAATGCAAAAATGCCCCCTATTGATTTCAATGCAAAATTGCGCCCCGTTGACTTCCATGCAAATACGCCCCCTATTGAATTCAGCGCAACATCACGTCCCATTGACTTCAATGTAAAATCGTGTCCCAATGACTTCAATGCAAAAACACCCCCTACTGATTTTCAATTCAAAAATGCATCCCCTTGACTTCAATGCAAAATCACGTCCAACTGACTTCAATGCAAATACGACCTCTATTAACTTCAATGCAAAATCGCATTCCAATGAAAAATTGTGTCCCATTGGCTTCAAAGCAAAATCGCATCGCATAGAATTCAATGCAAAATCGTGTCCCAATGACTTCAATGCAAAAATGCCCCCTATTGATTGCAATGCAAAAACGCCCCTGATTGACTTCAATGCATATATTTTGACATATATTTGTAAATGCATTCCAGAAATGTAGATTTTTTTTTTAAGACATACAGTATATTTGAAATGTATTTTTAAAAATATTTTCATATAGTTTGTAATAAAAACGCATTTCAACATGCAGTATATATATATATTTATTGAAATATATTTTGAAATATATTGAATATGGCCAAAATTGTAGCATTTCAAATATACTGTATGTCTTAAAAAAAACAAATCTACATTTCTGGAATGCGTTTACAAATATATGTCAAAATACATGCATTGAAGTCAATCAGGGGCGTTTTTGCATTGCAATCAATAGGGGGCATTTTTGCATTGAAGTCATTGGGACACGATTTTGCATTGAATTCTATGCGATGCGATTTTGCTTTGAAGCCAATGGGACACAATTTTTCATTGCAATGCATTTACAAATATATGTCAAAATACATGTTCAAATAATTTTTTTATATGTTAAAATATATCTGAAGAATATACTTAAAAAAAATATATATTTTTCAAAATATTTTTATATATTTTGTAATAAAAATTAATTTCAGCATGCAGTATATATATATATATATATATATATATATATTTTTTTTTTTTTTTTAAATATATTTTGAAATATATTGAATACAGCCAAAATTGTAAAATTTCAAATATATGTCAATATATTTGGGAAGAATATTTTAAAAATACATTTCAAATCTATATCTTTTCCATATGGGAATGAATGGACATTGACTGATCTCCCGCCCAGGAAACATGGCAGGGGTGTGCATGGAGGAGCGGAAGTAACGTGGGTGGTGTGGAAACGATCCGGCGAAAGATTGCTTCTATCTGACTTGTCAGATTTACACAGACTGCAGCCACCAGGAGTGTGTGTAAACCCCCCTCCCCCCCCATCAAAGCCAACGCAGTAGTCCATGGTGGAGGCAGTTAAAGGGTTAAAGATTCACACCTGAGGGCCAGTTCACACTCCATGCGCTTCAGTTTCTTTTTTTATGCATCCAAAACGCACAGAAAGTAGGTGATATGGTGGTCAATGTGATCGTTCATGTCAGTGCTTGCAGATCCAGTGCGATCTGGTTGTAGAATAAAAAGTAGAACAGGCTGCATTTTTTCTGCACAGAACTGTACTGGAACGCACCAAAACGCACAAACAATGCACTGGAAGGCACATGTCCCTATTTAAACTGAAAAAAAGAGAGGGGAAAAAATAAACTGGAATGCATAAAAAACGCACTGGAATGCGATAAAACGTTCTAAAAACACACATGCAAAAACGCATCTGGAACGCATCTGGACTGCTTTTCTATAGTGTGATCCGGTCCTTAGGGCAGTTCACACTACGTGCGTTTCAGTTGCTTTTTTTCTGCATCCAAAACGCACAGAAAGTAGGTTATATGGCTGTCAATGTCATCGTTCACATCAGTGCTTGCAGTTCCAGTGCGTTTTATTTGCAGAAAAAAAATTTGAATGTGCTGCATTTTGTGTGCACAGAACTGCACTGAAACACGGTAAAACACATCAAAAACGCACCGAAATGCACCAAAAACGCACTGGAACGCACACATCCCTATGTAAAAATGAAGAGAGGGAAAAAATTGCACTGGAATGTGCCAAAAAAGCGTCCAAAACGTGCGTGCAAAAACACATCCGGAACGCATCTGGACTGCGTTTCTATAGTGTGAACCGGCCCTAAGCGTATCCCGCAGCATTTTTCAGAAACGCAGTACAGTCCATTTAACATGATTTCCTATGGGACCGGGTCCCGTCTGTGCGTTATCACCCACTGCGTTTTCTTGGAAAGGGTCAGGGACTTTTTTGAATGCCAAAAAAATTGCGTTTTTGTTCCTATAGACTTCAATGGACAAGCTGCAGAAAAACATGTGTTGTGTTTTTGCCGCGCTTTTGATGCGTTTTGTGTTTTAAATCTGCCTAGCAACAAGAAAAAAAAAACTCCCACAAGATGCATCAAAAATGCGTCAAAAAACGCAATACAGAAACGGTTTAAATGCAACCTGCATAGGTGTGAACCGAGACTACATGTCGCTTTTCAGTACGTTCGGCATTTGTATACCTGTTTGTATTCAGTACGTTTGGCATTTGTATACTTGTATACCTGAGACTACATGTCTCAGGTATACAAGTTTTTTTTTGTTTTTTTGTTTTTTTTGTGATTCTATTGCAAACTTTCTAACCTGAAGATCCTGCCAGTGACAGCACTTCCTGCTGCAGGGTGACAACACTTAGCCACTGCCTGGCATTTAGCAGCAGCGTTGTCAGCTTCCCTAGAGTTGGCCAGAAAGGCAGCCCAGCGGTTACATGGACAAGCAGAATCGAGGAGCTCATTTCTATACACTGGATGTGCCTGAACTCTGGAACAGGGGCGGACTGACCATTCGGGAACACGGGCACTGCCCGAGGGCCCGGGGTCAGTAGGGGGCCCAATGAAATGCCCCTGGTACCTTTTATAGGCTTTTTTGAGTTTGGGCAAGGGCACAGGGGCCCCATGATCCCCTATTGCCCGGGGGCCCCATGAGTTGTCAGTCCGCCCCTGCTCTGGAATATTATTCTGTTAAAAAGTCCAACTGAATGCGACATTTTAGCTGCAGCTTGAACCCGTTTGGCCTGTTTGAGTCAACCTCTGAGATCTCAAAATAGAATTCCCAGGCCGACCGGTCTATTTTTAGAGCGCACATATTTTTTGTTTGGGAAAATGTTACAGCAAAAGTGACTTTAAAACAAACTTGCTTTTCCATGTTTCTGCTCTTGTATTAAATGTGCAGAGTGGTGTATCGGCCACTAGAGGGAGCTCTCAGGAGCTCAGTGCAATCACTTTCAGGTCAGATGCAGCTGTGCGAGCTGAAAAAAGTGTCACCGTAATTTGTGCAAGAGAGTAATGCCTGTATCCTGAGCTCCTCCTGGTGGCCAAAATATGGTATCATTTATTTTCTGAAATACTTCAATGAGAAAACTAGATCACCTTTTGGTCACTAGAGGGAGCTACCGAGACAGGCATGAATCTATTACAGAAGTTATAGTGCCCCATCGCTGGTGTCAGTGGGAGGAATAGTGCCCCATCATTGGTGTCAGTGGGAGGAATAGTGCCCCATCATTGGTGTCAGTGGGAGGAATAGTGCCCCATCATTGGTGTCAGTGGGAGGAATAGTGCCCCATCATTGGTGTCAGTGGGAGGAATAGTGTCCTGATGTCGGTGTCAGTGGGAGGAATAGTGTCCTGTTGTTGGTGTCAGTGGGAGGAATAATGCACTATTGTTGAGGTCAGTGGGAGGAATAGTGCCCCATCATTGGTGTCAGTGGGAGGAATAGTGCCCCATCATTGGTGTCAGTGGGAGGAATAGTGCCCCATCATTGGTGTCAGTGGGAGGAATAGTGCCCCATCATTGGTGTCAGTGGGAGGAATAGTGTCCCATCATTGGTGTCAGTGGGAGGAATAGTGCCCCATCATTGGTATCAGTGGGAGGAATAGTGCCCCATCATTGGTGTCAGTGGGAGGAATAGTGCCCCATCATTGGTGTCAGTGGGAGGAATAGTGCCCCATCATTGGTGTCAGTGGGAGGAATAGTGTCCCATCATTGGTGTCAGTGGGAGGAATAGTGCCCCATCATTGGTGTCAGTGGGGGGAATAGTGCTCCATCATTGGTGTCAGTGGGAGGAATAGTGCCCCATCATTGGTGTCAGTGGGAGGAATAGTGTCCCATCATTGATGTCAGTGGGAGGAATAGTGTCCCATCATTGGTGTCAGTGGGAGGAATATTGTAATTTCAGTCCAGAAGAGGAATCTGTACAACTGTGCAAGACTGGGAAGGCCAGAGTTCAGATTTAAACAGCAAATATGGCTGCCCCCCCCATGTATACATATAATTACAAGTTCTCTTTCCTCTGGGGGGAGTGTAAAAAAGGGCAGCTGAGTTGCAGTTTTACCACTCACTGACTGCCCACCTAGCAGTCAGCACACCTGCAGATATTGACAGGCAGCAGCAGCACCTCCAGCCAAACTTGCCTATTGAAATCAATTGGGCTGCACTGACACCGTGGGACAAACGCTTTTCTCGCGGCTGCAGTACAAAATGTCTCGATGGCAAACAATAAAAAACACAGTGAAAAAGGGTGCAGTAGCATCACCTGAATGCCTGTCAGTTGCCGCTGCTATACTGTCCTCTGAAAAGCGATCCACAGTGGATCACTTTTCAGAGGGAGGTCAGCGGTATGGAAGAAGCCTAGAATCTCATGTATTGGGGCACATTGAAGGGCTGCGACTCTGCCTTCCCTTTATCCAGGAACATTGGGGATCCGACACATAATTCTTCTTTTGTTCCACAACGGCGATTTCTAAAGCTCCATCAGCGGTCCTCGCACGCACGCACGCCGCCCCCCCCCGCGCCGCGCCGACGCCGTATATAACTAATTCCTTTGTGACTAATTTAAATCTGGAAGTCTGACTCCTCTCACCTGGGAGAAATAACACCCTGCCTGACACACCGTGCGGGGAAAAAACCACGTAGCCAGGTATTAGCGTCTCCCTTCAGAGGGAGAAGTGTCAGAGCTGAGTGACACCGCGGCCGCAGAGAAACCAGTGCGAAGAACAAAGCTATGATTACGCCGTGTGACGATCAGGGGACTGAAGACGCGAACAGTCTTCCCAACTTGGAAAATGTGTTCATTTTCAGAGCCGCTGCGGGTCACTCCGATGCAGTGTGCGACACGGAAGCCTTCGCGGTCACGTGTTCCGGAATAATGGCTCAGCCGTCTTTAGGGCCGGTTTACACTACAGAAACGTAGTCCATGTGGTTTCCATGTTTGAGTTTTTGATGCATTCTGGTGCATTTTCTATGCATTTTTTTACACGTTCCGGTGCATTTTTGATGGGTTTTTGACGCGTTTCATTGCGTTTTTTATGCATTCCAATTTAATTTTTCCCTTCTCTTTTCCTTCAATTTAAGGGCCGGTTCACACTATAGAAACACAGTCCAGATGCGTTTCCACATCTCCCACAGGGGAGAACGGATATAGTGAATGCAGGGTCCGGGGAGACCAGATATAGTGAATGCAGGGTCCAGGGAGACCAGATATAGTGAATGCAGGGTCCGGGGAGACCGGATATTGTGAATGCAGGGTCCGGGGAGAGCGGATATAGTGAATGCAGGGCCCGGGGAGACCGGATATAGTGAATGCAGGGTCAGGGGAGAGCGGATATAGTGAATGCGGGGTCCGGGGAGAGCAGATATAGTGAATGCAGGGTCCGGGGAGACCAGATATAGTGAATGCAGGGTCCGGGGAGAGCGGATATAGTGAATGCGGGGTCCGGGGAGAGCAGATATAGTGAATGCAGGGTCCGGGGAGACCAGATATAGTGAATGCAGGGTCCGGGGAGAGCAGATATAGTGAATGCAGGGTCCGGGGAGACCAGATATAGTGAATGCAGGGTCCGGGGAGAGCGGATATAGTGAATGCGGGGTCCGGGGAGACCAGATATAGTGAATGCAGGGTCCGGGGAGACCGGATATAGTGAATGCAGGGTCCGGGGAGACCGGATATAGTGAATGCAGGGTCCAGGGAGACCAGATATAGTGAATGCAGGGTCCGGGGAGAGCGGATATAGTGAATGCAGGGTCCAGGGAGACCAGATATAGTGAATGCAGGGTCCTGGGAGACCAGATATAGTGAATGTGGGGTCCAGGGAGACCAGATATAGTGAATGTGGGGTCCAGGGAGAGCGGATATAGTGAATGCAGGGTCCAGGAGACCGGATATACTGATCACCAATGTAAGGGGCAGGGGCGGACTGACAACTCATGGGGCCCCTGGGCAATAGGGGATCATGGGGCCCCTGTGTCCTTGCCCACACTCAAAAAAGCCTATAAAAAAGGTACCAGGGGCATTTCATGGGGCCCCCTACTGACCCCGGGCCCTCGGGCAGTGCCCGAGTGCTCAAATGGTCAGTCCGCCCCTGGTAAGGGGCATTCTTCCCATTGATCACCAATGTAAGGGACATTCTTCCTCCTGGCCACCAATGTAAGGGGCATTACTTCCCACTGACCCCCAATGTAAGGAGCATTCTTCTCAATGACCACCAATGTAAGGAACATTCTTCCCACTGACCCCCCAATGTAAGAAGCATTCTTCTCACTGACCACCAATGTAAGGGACATTCTTCCCACTGATCACCAATGTAAGGGACATTCTTCCCACTGATCACCAATGTAAGGGACATTCTTCCCACTGATCACCAATGTAAGGAGCATTCTTCCCACTGACCACCAATGTAAGGAGCATTCTTCCCACTGACCCCCAATGTAAGGGACATTCTTCCCACTGATCACCAATGTAAGGAACATTCTTCCCACTGATCACCAATGTAAGGGACATTCTTCCCACTGACCCCCAATGTAAGGGACATTCTTCCCACTGACCTCCAATGTAAGGGGCATTCTTCCCACTGATCACCAATGTAAGGAGCATTCTTCCCACTGATCACCAATGTAAGGGACATTCTTCCCACTGACCACCAATGTAAGGGACATTCTTCCCACTGACCACCAATGTAAGGGACATTCTTCCCACTGACCACCAATGTAAGGAGCATTCTTCCCACTGACCACCAATGTAAGGGACATTCTTCCCACTGACCCCCAATGTAAGGGACATTCTTCCGACTGATCACCAATGTAAGGAACATTCTTCCCACTGATCACCAATGTAAGGGACATTCTTCCCACTGACCCCCAATGTAAGGGACATTCTTCCCACTGACCACCAATGTAAGGAGCATTCTTCCCACTGACCACCAATGTAAGGAGCATTCTTCCCACTGACCTCCAATGTAAGGGGCATTCTTCCCACTGACCACCAATGTAAGGAGCATTCTTCCCACTGACCTCCAATGTAAGGGGCATTCTTCCCACTGACCTCCAATGTAAGGGGCATTCTTCCCACTGACCACCAATGTAAGAAGCATTCTTCCCACTGACCACCAATGTAAGGAGCATTCTTCCCACTGACCTCCAATATAAGAGGCATTTTCCCCCCGATCCCCAATAAGTTGATTTTAGCAGAGGTTTCCCCAAGACCTGAAAACTATTCCAGGGTTCCTCTGGGGTACAGAGGTTGGGGAAGGTTGCATTTGTGGTCTTCTCTACAGATATGGAATCCAGGTCAGTTCTGAACTCCCTCAGAAACTGCAAACCTTGAAGACGTGGTTGATGGTGGCCTGCTCTATACACTGTACATGCTCAGCACCATTGCCCTACCATTGGCCAGCCCCTAGATCACAAGTCACAAGCCTACCAATGCCATCTAAGTGCCCCCTCCCAGCCATCAGCTTACAGAACAGCCCCTCCCACTGCAAGCCTACATTCATCTTACATCTGGAAGGTGGCAGCTCAGCATAATGAAGGATCTCAGATGGTTAGATTCGCTGAATTGAAAAATGAAGGTTTTCAGATGTTTGCCTGAAGTCTCGTGCTGTCACCATTCAGTTTGTGCTGGAGGTCTGCCAGTCACTTTCTCAGCACAGACTATTGTTTGTCTTTTCAGCAGGAGAAATTCTAGTAAATCCTGAATTTGCATTGCAAACCAGCTGTGAGCCAAACGGAAGAGGATGCAATAAACGATGAACAGGCTTTTATTTTATAGTAGATAGAAACCCCAAATGAATGGCGTTTCCTTCCATCAAGCACTGTGTGGCATTGACTACTGCTTTTATTTTGTGTTGCATCTCAGTGCTGCTGATCACCTGCAGCCTCTTTACAGCTGGTTTCTGTCTACATACACTCCAGTGGTAGTGACATGTCATTTCCCATGGTGGGATTCCTGATGGTGACAACAGTAGACCAGGTCCTAGTGATGTTAAAATGGCCATTTGTAGTCTCCATTGGTAGACTGTGGGTGACAACTTAGGAATACAGTTGGGGGCAGGGACAGGGCATTGTCACCCTAGAAAAGGAAGTGCCTGCACACAGACCTTTCTATTTTTTAAATTCATATTTTTATTAGTGCAACTGTATCTGAAATTGAACTATTAAAGGGATAGCGCTGCAGATGAACATTTCAAACTGAAGGTGGCAATGTTCATCTGAGGACTGAAGGTGGCAGTAGAGGACTGGAGGTGGCAGTGTTCATCTGAGGACTGAAGGTGGCAGTAGAGGACTGGAGGTGGCAGTGTTCATCTGAGGACTGAAGGTGGCAGTAGAGGACTGGAGGTGGCAGTGTTCATCTGAGGACTGAAGGTGGCAGTAAAAGACTGGAGGTGGCAGTGTTCATCTGAGGACTGAAGGTGGCAGTGGAGGACTGGAGATGGCAGTGTTCATCTGAGGACTGAAGGTGGCAGTGGAGGACTGGAGATGGCAGTGTTCATCTGAGGACTGAAGGTGGCAGTCGAGGACTGGAGGTGACAGTGTTCATCTGAATACTTGAGGTTGCAGTGTTCATCTGAGGACTGAAGGTGGCAGTAGAGGACTGGAGGTGGCAGTAAAGGACTGGAGGTGGCAGTGTTCATCTGAAGACTGAAGGTGGCAATGTTCATCTGAGGACTGAAGGTGGCAGTGGAGGACTGGAGATGGCAGTGTTCATCTGAAGACTGGAGGTTGCAGTGTTCATCTGAGGACTGAAGGTGGCAGTAGAGGACTGGAGGTGACAGTGTTCATCTGAAGACTGGAGGTTGCAGTGTTCATCTGAGGACTGAAGGTGGCAGCAGAGGACTGGAGGTGGCAGTGTTCATCTGAAGACTGAAGGTGGCAATGTTCATCTGAGGACTGAAGGTGGCAGTGGAGGACTGGAGATGTCAGTGTTCATCTGAAGACTGAAGGTGGCAGTGGAGGACTGGAGATGGCAGTGTTCATCTGAAGACTGAAGGTGGCAGTGGAGGACTGGAGATGGCAGTGTTCATCTGAAGACTGAAGGTGGCAGTGGAGGACTGGAGATGGCAGTGTTCATCTGAGGACTGAAGGTGGCAGTGGCGGACTGGAGATGGCAGTGTTCATCTGAAGACTGAAGGTGGCAGTGGAGGACTGGAGATGGCAGTGTTCATCTGAAGACTGAAGGTGGCAGTGGAGGACTGGAGATGGCAGTGTTCATCTGAAGACTGAAGGTGGCAGTGGAGGACTGGAGATGGCAGTGTTCATCTGAAGACTGAGCCTGGGCTCAAACTTGTGCGGTGCAGCATATCACATGCGATTTGTGTGCGGTGGGATTGGAGCCATACATTGAGTTTGGCTCAAATCGCACCGCATTCGGACCAATTAGCAGGATCCTTTTTGGGTCCGCACTAGAATCAGATCACATGGGTATTCACACCTATGCCATCCTATTCTGCACAACGCATTTTGCTAATCGATTTCGGTGTGTTGTTAACTTAACATACACCCCACAGCGGTTTGCAAGAACGGGGTGCGATTGTGATGCGGTGCAGAATTCACACAGTAGCCACTGCGAATTCTGCACTGCATCAATATGAACCCAGGCTGAACGTGGCAGCGTTCATCTGAAGACTGAAAGTGGCAGTAGAGGACTGGAGGTGGCAGTGTTCATCTGAAGACTGAAAGTGGCAGTAGAGGACTGGAGGTGGCAGTGTTCATCTGAAGACTGAAAGTGGCAGTAGAGGACTGCAGGTGGCAGTGTTCATCTGCACTCTGAAGGTGGCAGTGTTCATCTGCAAGCTTGAGACAGCATTAATGTTGTCACTGAAAGGAAAAAATGTCCCCACATTGGTGGTGTCACTGAAAGGAACAATGTTTTTGCATTTGTGGTGTCACTGAAAGGCAAAAATTTCCCTGTATTTGTGGTGTAACTGGAAGGAAAAAATGTCCCTGCACTAATGGTGTCACTGGAAGGCAAAAAAATGTCCCTGCATTGGTGGTGCTGCTGGAGGGAAACAATGTTCTATTATTGGTGGTGTAACTGAAAGGAAAAATATCTCTGCCTCTGTGGTTTCTCAAAAACTAAAAATGTCTCTCTGTTGGTGGCGTCACTGGAAGGCAAAAATGTCCCTGCACTGGTGCTGTCACTAGAAGGAAAAATTGTCTGTGCATTGGTGTTGTCACTGACTAAGTAAAAAAAAATGCCCATGTGTCATTATGTCCCATGTGACGGGGTGACAACACAGGAATACAATTAGGACACAAGGTCAGAGCGTTGTCACTCTCCAGTTGAAACTCAAAAAATTAGAATATTGTGCAAAAGTTCATTTGATGCAATCAATAAAACAAGGATTGTACATAGAACAATATCAGACCTCTGAAAAGTAGAAGCATGCATATGTACTCAGTACTTGGTTTGGGCCCCTTTTGCAGCAATTACTGCCTCCATGCGGCGTGGCATGGAAGCTATCAGCCTGTGGCATTGCTGAGGTGTTATGGAAGACCAGGATGCTTCAATAGCGGCCTTCAGCTCTTCTGCATTGTTCGGTCTCATGTCTCTCATCTTTCTCTTGGCAATGCCCCATAGATTCTCTATGGGGTTCAGGTCAGGCGAGTTTGCTGGCCAATCAAGCACAGTAATCCCACGGACATTGAACCAGGTTTTGGTGCTTTTGGCAGTGTGGGCGGTGCCAAGTCCTGCTGGAAAATGAAGTCAGCATCCCCATAAAGCTTGTCTGCGGAAGGAAGCATGAAGTGTTCCAAAATCTCCTGGTAGACGGCTGCAGTGACCCTGGACTTAATGAAGCACAGTGGACCAACACCAGCAGATGACATGGCTCCCCAAATCAACACAGACTGTGGAAACTTCACATTGGACTTTAAGCATCTTGCAGTGTGTGCCTCTCCATTCTTCCTCCATACTCGGGGTCCTTGGGCCTCTCCATTCTTCCTCCATACTCGGGGTCCTTGGTTTCCAAATGAGATGCAAAAGTTGAGGACTTTGGACCACTGAGCAACAGACCAGGTCTGTTTTTCTTTAGCCCAGGTAAGACGCTTCTGACGTTTGTTGTTCAGGAGCGGCTTGACAAGAGGAATACGACATTTGAAGCCCATGTCCAGGATCCGTCCGTGTGTGGTGGCTCTTGATGCACTGACTCCAGCCTCAGTCCACTCCTTGTGAAAGTCCCCAACACTTTTGAATGGACTTTTCCTGACAATCCTCTCCAGGCTGCGGTCATCCCTGCTGCTTGTGCACCTTATTCTTCCACACTTTTGCCTTCCACATAACTTTCTATTAATGTGCTTTGATACAGCACTTTGGGAACATCCAACTTCTTTTGCAATTACCTTTTGAGGCTTTCCCTCCTTATAGTGTCAATGATGGTTTTCTGCACAACTGTCAGGTCAGCAGTCTTTCCCATGATTGTGATTCCTACTGAACCAGACTGAGAGACCATTTAAAGGCTCAGGAACCCTTTGCAGGTGTTATGGCTTAATTAGCTGATTAGAGTGGGACACTTTGAGCCGAGAATATTTCACCTTTTCACAATATTCTCATTTTCTGAGATTGTGGATTTGGGGTTTCCATGAACTGTAAGCCATAATCATCACAATGATGACAAATCACGGCTTGAACTATCTTGCTTTGCATGTAATGAGTCTATCTCATATATTAGTTTCACTTTTTAAGTTGTATTACTGAAATAAATGAACTTTTGCACAATATTCTAATTTTTCGAGTTTCACCTGTACATCAGGAAGTGCCTGAACAAAGACCTTCACGGCAGGATCATTGGGTACTATGTCAATAGAAGCTGCAGATTCATTTTGGACTGACATTAGGAAAGTGAATGTCACCCAGTGAAGGTCACTTCTACTTTAATTTCTTTGCAATCCTAGTTTTCTTTTAAGATATCCTAAAAGAAAAAAAAAAGAAAAGAAAACTTTGACACACTTCTGGCTCACGTTTTCCTCTTTCACCTTCCACCCTCTTCCTCAATGCCAACCTTGAGATGCCCACTGCAGAATTAGCAACTAGTAGCCGATGGCACGAGATATTTTTAGTCGGTCTTCCTCCTGTACTGTGCGTCAATGCTGCGATCTGCCTATTATCTGGAATTAGATGTGAAACAGTGTCACCCCATCCCCCATGTCAGTGGTGTGTCCGAGCGGCTTTTTTTAGGCGCCGCTCCTAATGAGCCCACAGCTGTGCCAGTGACGGGTGAGAGCGCGTTCTCATTTTTCACCTTAAACGGCCATATTTGCATCAAACGGAGGATTTAAAATAGAACTTAATGTCGGGTGGCAAACCAATAGGAGTGTCCTGTGCGCAGATGTTCACAGCGTCCACTGGCCGCCAAGCTGCAGGATTAACCCTAAAGTGCCTGAACTGAGATTTATATATAATTCCAGCCCAAAACGTTTGTGTGTTTCGGATGGATTACGCTGGCCTTACACTATGGCGGATATACAGCACTGGGACAGGGGGTGGGCAGGAGGGACAGCTGCCCCGGGCGCAGATGAGCAATGAGGCAAAGAATAGACACAGGGTGGTGCACCCATTCTAAGCCGTACATTAACAATGAGGGAGAGGGGCGCATTTCTGGATCCTTGCCCTGGACGCTGGACGACCCTGTCCTGGTTCTGGGTATATGTATGGAGAAGAAAATTGCTTCAGGAACGTGACAAATGTTCAGGCAGTTGCAGCAAAAATCAATGTGTCTTATATCTTATTAGAATTAAAGTGTTACTAAACCCCGGACCCTGCACTCACTATATCTGGTCTCCCCGGACTCAGCATCCACTATATCTGGTCTCCCAGAACCCTGCATTCACTATATCTGGTCTCCCCGGACCCTGCATTCACTATATCTGGTCTCCCCGGACCCTGCATTCACTATATCTGGTCTCCCCGGACCCTGCATTCACTATATCTGGTCTCTCCAGACCCTGCATTCACTATATCCAGTCTCTCCAGACCCTGCATTCAGTATATCCGCTGTCCCCTGACCCTGCATTCACTATATCCGCTCTCCCCGGACCCTGCATTCACTATATCCGGTCTCTCCAGACTCTGCATTCACTATATCCGGTCTCCCAGGACCCTGCATTCAGTATATCCGGTCTCTCCAGACCCTACACTCACTATATCTGGTCTCCCCGGACTCAGCACCCACTATATCTGGTCTCCCCAGACCCTGCATTCACTATATCTGGTCTCCCCGAACCCTGCATTCACTATATCTGGTCTCCCCGGACCCTGCATTCACTATATCCGGTCTCTCCAGACCCTGCATTCACTATATCTGCTGTCCCTGGACCCTGCATTCACTATATCCGCTGTCCCTGGACCCTGCATTCACTATATCCGGTCTCTCCAGACTCTGCATTCACTATATCCAGTCTCCCAGGACCCTGCATTCACTATATCCACTCTTCCCGGACCCTGCATTCACTATATCCAGTCTCCCAGGACCCTGCATTCACTATATCCCCTCTCCATGGACCCTGCATTCACTGTATCTGGTCTCCACGGACTTTGCATTCACTATATCTGGTCTCCCCAGACCCTGCACTCACTATATCTGGTCTCCCCAGACCCTGCATTCACTATATCTGGTCTCCTAGGACCCTGCATTCACTATATCCGGTCTCCCCGGACCCTGCATTCACTATATCCCCTCTCCATGGACCCTGCATTCACTGTATCTGGTCTCCACGGACTTTGCATTCACTATATCTGGTCTCCCCAGACCCTGCACTCACTATATCTGGTCTCCCCGGACCCTGCATTCACTATATCTGGTCTCCCCGGACCCTGCATTCACTATATCCGGTCTCTCGTAAACCGAAAATTACGTTAACCGAGGCGTTCGTAAACCAAGGTACGCCTGTATTCTTTAAACAGGAGGGGAAAAAAGAGGGAGACACCAAATCACATAAGTAAACAAGTTGCAGTGACCCAGGACCACCACTAGATGTCAGCATACAGGAGAACAATAGAACCATAATATAGTTCAATACAGCAATGGGAAAAATACATAGAGGTGGGACAGAAGGGAAGCAAGCCAGATATATTCATTGTTTGGGTTTTAAAGTGAACCTGCATTTCCTTTGATACTTCTCAGACTTGAAGCAGTCCCTGCATGCGGCCAGTATTTGTGTTCACAGGCTGTCGGCTTGTAGGTGTACATGAGGCTCGGAGACATATGTTTATCTGTAGGATCACGCCATATATACTTCCTCTTCATATCCAGCCGGAGCAGCAAAGTGCGACTCTCCCCGACCTCCGCTCTGCCAGTCGCTTATTGTTATCGCAATTTAGCTAATGAAGGGTGAAATGACCTCCTAATGGCTCCTATGATTCCATATGACACACAACAGATCGGATCACAAAGCGCATATACGATGCCGAAAAAACATGGCGTTCTGGCTATACGCGCCTGTCACATGACCGAGACACAATGACCAGCACTTCCTATTCCGTGACAAGAACCGTCTTCCAGGAACAAGTCTGGAATGTGAACTTGGAGTCTGTTTAGTTAGGACTAGTTAACATCTTAGGATAAAATCACATTCAGTGGAGAATCCATATGAAATCACGTGTGTTCCTGACCCACAGAGAAACACATTCACGATATCTGGTCTCCCCAGACCCTGCATTCACTATATCTGGTCTCCCCGGACCCTGCACTCACTATATCTGGTCTCCCCGGACCCTGCATTCACTATATCCGGTCTCCCCGGACCCTGCACTCACTATATCTTGTCTCCCCGGACCCTGCATTCACTATATCTGGTCTCCCCGGACCCTGCACTCACTATATCCGGTCTCCCCGGACCCTGCATTCACTATATCTGGTCTCCCCAGACCCTGCATTCACTATATCCGGTCTCCCCGGACCCTGCATTCACTATATCTGGTCTCCCCAGACCCTGCATTCACTATATCCGGTCTCCTTGGACCCTGCATTCACTATATCTGGTCTCCTTCAACCCTGCACTTACTATATCTGGTCTCCCAGGACCCTTCATTCACTATATCTGGTCTCCCAGGACCCTTCATTCACTATATCCGGTCTCCCCGGACCCTGCATTCACTATATCTGGTCTCCCCGGACCCTGCACTCACTATATCCGGTCTCCCCGGACCCTGCATTCACTATATCTGGTCTCCCCAGACCCTGCATTCACTATATCCGGTCTCCCCGGACCCTGCATTCACTATATCTGGTCTCCCCAGACCCTGCATTCACTATATCCGGTCTCCCCGGACCCTGCATTCACTATATCTGGTCTCCCCGGACCCTGCACTCACTATATCCGGTCTCCCCGGACCCTGCATTCACTATATCTTGTCTCCCCGGACCCTGCATTCACTATATCCGGTCTCCCCGGACCCCGCATTCACTATATCCGGTCTCCCCGGACCCCGCATTCACTATATCCGGTCTCCCCGGACCCTGCATTCACTATATCCTGTCTCCCCGGACCCTGCATTCACTATATCTGGTCTCCCCGGACCCTGCACTCACTATATCTGGTCTCCCCGGACCCTGCATTCACTATATCCGGTCTCCCCGGACCCTGCACTCACTATATCTTGTCTCCCCGGACCCTGCACTCACTATATCTGGTCTCCCCAGACCCTGCATTCACTATATCTGGTCTCCCCAGACCCTGCATTCACTATATCCGGTCTCCCCGGACCCTGCATTCACTATATCTGGTCTCCCCGGACCCTGCACTCACTATATCCGGTCTCCCCGGACCCTGCATTCACTATATCTGGTCTCCCCAGACCCTGCATTCACTATATCCGGTCTCCCCGGACCCTGCATTCACTATATCTGGTCTCCCCAGACCCTGCATTCACTATATCCGGTCTCCCCGGACCCTGCATTCACTATATCTGGTCTCCCCGGACCCTGCACTCACTATATCCGGTCTCCCCGGACCCTGCATTCACTATATCTTGTCTCCCCGGACCCTGCATTCACTATATCTGGTCTCCCCGGACCCCACATTCACTATATCCGGTCTCCCCGGACCCCGCATTCACTATATCCGGTCTCCCCGGACCCTGCATTCACTATATCCTGTCTCCCCGGACCCTGCATTCACTATATCTGGTCTCCCCGGACCCTGCACTCACTATATCTGGTCTCCCCGGACCCTGCATTCACTATATCCGGTCTCCCCGGACCCTGCACTCACTATATCTTGTCTCCCCGGACCCTGCATTCACTATATCTGGTCTCCCCGGACCCTGCATTCACTATATCTGGTCTCCCCAGACCCTGCATTCACTATATCCGGTCTCCCCGGACCCTGCATTCACTATATCTGGTCTCCCCGGACCCTGCACTCACTATATCCGGTCTCCCCGGACCCTGCATTCACTATATCTGGTCTCCCCGGACCCTGCATTCACTATATCCGGTCTCCCCGGACCCTGCATTCACTATATCTGGTCTCCCCGGACCCTGCACTCACTATATCCGGTCTCCCCGGACCCTGCATTCACTATATCTTGTCTCCCCGGACCCTGCATTCACTATATCTGGTCTCCCCGGACCCCGCATTCACTATATCCGGTCTCCCCGGACCCCGCATTCACTATATCCGGTCTCCCCGGACCCTGCATTCACTATATCCTGTCTCCCCGGACCCTGCATTCACTATATCTGGTCTCCCCGGACCCCGCATTCACTATATCCGGTCTCCCCGGACCCTGCATTCACTATATCTGGTCTCCCCAGACCCCGCATTCACTATATCTGGTCTCCCCGGACCCTGCATTCACTATATCTTGTCTCCCCGGACCCTGCATTCACTATATCCGGTCTTCCCGGACCCTGCATTTACTATATCTGGTCTCCCCGGACCCCGCATTCACTATATCCGGTCTCCCTGGACCCCGCATTCACTATATCCGGTCTCCCTGGGCCCCGCATTCACTATATCCGGTCTCCCCGGACCCCGCATTCACTATATCCGATCTCCCCGGGCCCCGCATTCAGTATATACGGTCTCCCCGGACCCCGCATTCACTATATCCGGTCTCCCCGGACCCCGAATTCACTATATCCGGTCTCCCCGGACCCCGCACTCACTATATCCGGTCTCCCCGGACCCTGCATTCACTATATCCGGTCTCCCCGGACCCTGCACTCACTATATCCGGTCTCCCCGGACCCTGCATTCACTATATCCGGTCTCCCTGGACCCCGCACTCACTATATCCGGTCTCCCCGGACCCCGCATTCACTATATCCGGTCTCCCTGGACTCACTATATCCGGTCTCCCCGGACCCCGCATTCACTATATCCGGTCTCCCCGGACCCTGCATTCACTATATCCGGTCTCCCCAGACCCTGCATTCACTATATCCGGTCTCCCCGGACCCTGCATTCACTATATCCGGTCTCCCTGGACCCCGCACTCACTATATCCGGTCTCCCCGGACCCGGCATTCACTATATCAGCTCTCCCCGGGCCCTGCATTCACTATAGCCGCTCTCCCCGGTCCCTGCATTCACTGTATCCGGTCTCCTCGGACCCCGCATTCACTATATCAGGTCTCCCCGGACCCTGCATTCACTATATCTGGTCTCCCCGAACCCTGCAACAGTGCAAAGAGTATGCAAATGCAATTATTTTAGTAAAAATAAACTGCTCAGTACCGTTTCTCATCAGCAGCATATAGCTGTCTTGTGACTTCTATCGGTGTCCAGACGAGCACTGGTTAAAGTGTGTAAAGGGAGTTTTCATTCTCTTCTGACTGTCCTATGGGGCTGCATGACCCTTGACCCTCTGTCTGGACAGTGCTGATTGGTCTTGTGCTGATAACATGTACCCCCTGAAAGAAAAAAAAACTCTCTAGCAGGACACACTGAACTGAGCATATACAGTTTGCCCCCAAGGCTCTGTTCTGTCATAAAATGGATTGGGGACAGTAGAAGAAAGGGAGGATTAGAAAGACAGGATCAAACAGACTTTTTACACAATGAGGAGGATTAACCTTTTAGATTCCACAGTGAGTATAACAAGCATGCTTTACTGCATATACAGACTGATTGTACTGCTGTGGGTTTAGTAACACTTTAACCCCTGCCAAGCGATGGAAACTTCTGGAAGAAAATAGCGGAAGGCGATGTCATTGCGATTGTAAATTTAGTCCAGTGATGGGCTTCTGCTGTCCCTGCAGCTCAGATTCTGGGACACTGCCCAGAAGACAGCCATCTCGGGACAGCTTAGTAAAAAGCGTGACTGTCCCGGCAAATCCGGGACAGTTGGCAAGTATGATGTAATGCAAGATCATCACTGGGCCCCTATACACCTGGGGCCCCTGGGCCATGTCCATGCGTTAACATTGCCCCACTGTGTGATTCAGTGCAACACGATTTCTAAAAAGGGGCGGAGACTTCTGGCAGGACAATCCATTGTAACGAACGAGCTGCTGTTCCCGCAACGCAACGTTCGCGTTCACACATACGTATCTGAACCCTGAGGCCCATTTACTAACTGTGTGTTAAGGCGCTTTGTGATAGGCAGGATTCCGATCCATTATGCTCAATCCACAGATCCTATCCATCCTGCGGGCATTGTCAGCTTGCTTTAGAATTTACCTTTTCGTGGAACGGGTCTGGTGTCACTCCGTATAGGTTGCATGCCGACGATCCCCGCAGGATGGATCGGATCTGCGGATTGGGGAGGATAATGGATCGGATTCCGATCCATTATGCTCAATCCACAGATCCGATGCATCCTGAAAGGATCGTCGGCTTGCTTTTCGTGGAGCAGGTCCGGTGTCACCCCGTGCGGTAGGTGTCACCCGGTGCAGTACGAATCCCCCGCACCTGCCTAGGGACGCCACTGACCCTAGATATAAAATGTTTCCGCCTTTACAGCCTGCCCCCTACAGGTCACCAATCTACATTGCAGTTTCATTGCCACCTCCATCTGTTTCCTTTCAAAGGTTGTTCATCAATAATTCCATCTCTGCACAGTCATCAGATATCCACAGAGTGCTGCTGTCTTTTGTTGTTTTTTTTTTTTTCTTTGTGTGTATTTTTTTTTTTTATCCCCCATGCAGCATTCTCATTTGTGACAATGCATAAGGCCTTGAGAAGGGAAGGTTTTGCTGAGCCTGGTGGCCTGGAGGTTTGGAGGCAGCGAGCGGTTCTGTAGTCGTGTTTACAGCAAAATGCCAAGAATATCAGCCTTGTGTATCTCGGTCTTTGTTTCTGATTCCCGCTGTTCCCCTGCAATCATATAATGATCCTGAAATAATAAATTCTTTTCTCGCTCTTGTCTGGGTGACATGTGGTTTTCATTCACAGGTCTCGTAGGATGGACGCGGAGGGGCCGTGTGAATGAGCCGCCGTCCCTACTGTCTCCATTGAATGATCCTGATTTCCAAGGACGCTTCTCTGGAAATGTCCTTGTAATGTGTAATATGGAGAAACAAAAAGGGTTGAAAGAAGTGAGCGAACTGTACTGAAGTAGTTGCTGCGTAGGCTTGATTCACACTACTGCGGGTGCGGGTGCGTGGGTGTACGCGTGCGTTTCACGCATATGTAAGGCAGCCTATCAGGGGCGGACTGACAACTCATGGGGCCCCCGGGCAATAGGGGATCATGGGGCCCCTGTGTCCTTGCCAAAACTCAAAAAAGCCTATGAAAAAGGTACCAGGGGCATGTCATGGGGCCCCCTACTGACCCCGGGCCATTGGGCAGTGCCCGAGTTTCCAAATGGTCAGTCCGCCCCTGCAGCCTATTCATTCCTGGTACCAAAAAAAACTTTATTGCAACAGAAGGTTACAGACATTACAAGGTAGGTAGAAAATTGTTCAGTATTTGTCAAAACGTAAGGCGTATCACGCCCAGGGGCAGACTGACAACTCATGGGGCCCCTGGGCAATAGGGGATCGTGGGGCCCCTGTGTCCTTGCCCAAACTCAAAAAAGAATATGAAAAAGGTACCAGGGGCATCTCATGGGGCCCCCTACTGACCCCAGGCCCATGGGCAGTGCCCGAGTTTCTAAATGGTCAGTCCACCCCTGCTTGCGCCCACACGGGGGGGCTTTGGATCATGCACCTATTCATTTTAATGGGCTGCCCCACGCGTGTGAAACACACAAAAAAGGCGATTGCCGCAACAAAGTGCATGGTACTGCGGTACCATGTGTTTTGGTGGGTGCATGCATGCGTTTGCTCAATGCGTGGAAGTGCCAGCCAGCAGCTGCAACTTTTCCTTAGTGTGGAAAAACACGGCCGAGGGATTCCTCCATGGATCTGGCACACAGAGGAGAGTATATTCCGGGACAAACGAGTGATTTTAGAGACACCGCAAAAAAAAAAACAGCTCTACTCACACTGAAATCAAGTCTAACCCCAGGTTCACACCTAAGTGTTTTTGCAGCGTTTTGCAGAAACGCAGTACAGTCCATTTAACATGATTTCCTATGGGACACGTTCACATCTCAGCGTTTTCACCCGGCGTGTTTTTTTTGGAAAGGGTCAAGGACTCTTTTTGAACGCAAAAAGGTGCGTTTTTGGTTCATAGACTTCAATGGAAATGCTGCAGAAAAGCATGTATTGCATTTTTGCTGCTTTTTGGCCACGTTTTTGATGTGTTTTGCGTTTTAAATCTGCGTAGTAACAAGAAAAAAAAAAGCAAAGCGTATCAAAAACGCAGGTGCAAAAACACAAAACCCAATGCAGAAAAAGCTCAAACGCAACCTACATAGGTGTGAACCTAGCCTCAAAGCCACTCAGTGTTACCACACAGCCATCGAGTCTGCCCATTTTTTTTGGGGGGGGGTTGTTTGTTTGATTTTTTTGGTTTGGTTTGTTTTTTGGTGGGGTTCTTTTCTGTTTTGTTTTGGTTTGTTTTTCGTTTTTTGGTGGGGTTCTTTTTTGTTTTGTTTTGGTTTGTTTTTCGTTTTTTGGTGGGGTTCTTTTTAGTTTTGTTTTTGTTTTGTTTTTTGGTGGGGTTCTTTTTTGTTTTGTTTTGGTTTGTTTTTTGGTGGGGTTCTTTTTTGTTTTGTTTTGTTTTTTGGTGGGGTTCTTTTTTGTTTTGGTTTGGTTTGTTTCTTGGTGGGGTTCTTTTTTGTTTTGTTTTGTTTTTTGGTGGGGTTCTTTTTTTTGTTTTGTTTTGTTTTTTTGGGTTTGGTTTGGTTTGTTTTGTTTTTATTTTTGTCTGTTTGGGTTTGTTTTGGTTTGTTTTTATTTTTGTTTTTTTGGTAACTTTTTTATCTGAGTATAGATCTATGCTTGTCCCACACATGTTTGATTTGATTGCTATTTATTGTTGACTGGCTACATTTTTGAACCTCCATCTTGAACTGTATCTGCTATATATAACTCAGAATTTTTAATTAGGAACCAGCCCAAGTCAGTCACAGGCTTGATTATTTCTGAAGAAAATCTTTTTTTTTTCTTTTTTTTTTTTAATTCTTTCAAAGTGAGAGTTAATTTTAGTTATAGCACACTGGAAAGCAAACCAGAAATAGCTGTTCATACAACCGTGTGCGTGTCTACGCATGGACTCAGCTCAGGCCACCACTACGACAGCGACCTCTTGTGGCTCACTGGTCGCACTGCATAAAGTGTATGCACAGCCAAAACATTTTTTGGCTGTAGCGATGAATTAGAACCCTTTTCAGGTTTTTATACACCCTGGAATGGGAAGTGTGTTACTGGCAGGATCACTAGGTGAAAATAAAGGAGAAAAGCCTGAAAGAAAAAAGTAAACTGATGCAGCCACCGCATCTAAGGACTGGTAACCTGCAATATACACTGCTCAGAAAAATTAAAGGAACAGATTGAAAACACATCAGAACTCAATGGGGAAAGATCTCACAAGTCAGTGTGCCAAAAGACATGGTCCTGTGTATATCAGGGGCTGTGTAACTGGTGCTAAAAGAAATATAATATATTTTTAGTAAAACAGTAAAATAGTTTGAAACTATGTTAATATATATATATATAAGCAATGTGAATGTACAATATACACGGCTCAAAAAAATGAAGGGAACACTTTGAAAACACATCAGATCTGAATGGGGAAACATCTCCCGCTGGATCTCTATACTGATCTGGACGGGTAAGGTGTTAGGAACGTAAGGACGCCCCATCATTTGATGGAAAGGAAAATTAACCTACAGAGGACTGAATTCAAAGATACCCCGAAAATCAAAGTGAAAAAATGATGCAGCAGGCGAGTCCATTTTGCTGAAATGTCATTGCAGAAACTCAGAATGGTCCTCAGTAGTTTGTTTGGTCAGAGACATTCACACCAGTGGCCTGCTGGAGGTCATTTTGTAGGGCTCTGGCAGTGCTCATCCTGTTCCTCCTTGCACAATGGAGCAGATATTGGTCCTGCTGATGGGTTAAGGACCTTCTACGGCCCTGTCCAGCTCTCCTAGAGTAACTGCCTGTCTCTTGGAATCTCCTCCATGCTCTTGAGACTGTGCTGGGAGACACAGCAAACCTTCTGGCAATGACACGTATTGATGTGCCATCCTGGAGGAGTTGGACTGCCTGTGCAACCTCTGTAGGGTCCAGGTATGGCCTCATGCTACCAATAGTGACACTGACTCTAGCCAAATGCAAAACTAGTGAAAAACAGTCAGAAAAGATGAGTAGGGGAAAAAATGTTAGTGGCATCCACCTGTAAAACCATTCCTGTTTTGGGGGTCATCTCATTGTTGCCCATCTAGTGCACCTGTTGTTAATTTCATCAACCCCAAAGCAGCTGAAACTGATTAACAACCCCCTCTGCTACTTACTTGACCAGATCCATATCCCAGGAGTTTCATTGACTTGATGCTAGACTCTGATTAAAAAGTGTTCTTTTAATTTTTTGAGCAGTGTATTACATGTTAGTTCCTGGGACTAGATACGCTTGGAGAGGATTCCCCCCCTTCCTGACCAGGCCATTGTTTGAGATACGGCCAGGGGCGGACTGACCATTTGGAAACTCGGGCACTGCCCGAGGGCCCGGGGTCAGTAGGGGGCCCCATGAGATGCCCCTGGTACCTTTTTCATAGGCTTTTTTTGAGTTTGGGCAAGGACACAGGAGTCCCATGATCCCCTATTGCCAGGGGGGTCAGTAGGGGGCCCCATGAGATGCCCCTGGTACCTTTTTCATAGGCTTTTTTGAGTTTGAGCAAGGACACAGGGGTCCCATGATCCCCTATTGCCCGGGGGCCCATGAGTTGTCAGTCCGCCCCTGGATACGGCACTGCGTTACTTTAACTGATAATTGCGTGGTCATGCAATGCTGCACCCAAGTGAAATGTACTTCCTTTTTTTTCCCCACAAATGGAGCTTTTTTTTTCATGGTATTTGATCCCCTGTGTGTTTTTTATTTCTATAAACAAAAAAAACACAATTTTTAGAAAAAAAACTATATTTTTGACTTTTTGCTTTTAAACATGTCCAGTAAAAATAAATCATAAATTTAGGCCAAAATGTATTCTGCTCCATGTCTTTGCTAAAAAAAATCCCAATACATGTAAATTAATTGGTTTACGTGAAAGTTATAGCGTTTGCAAATGGCAGTATATGTATTGGAATTTGTTTTTGTACTAGTAATGGCGGCGATCAGTGACTTATAGCAGCACTGCGGGACTGCGGCGGGCATTCTGACACTGTGGGGAACTGACTTGGTGTCGCTAACATCCCCAGTGACACCAATACAGTGATCAGTGCTAATAAAAAGCACTGACACTGTACTAATAGCACTGGGCAGGAAGGGGTTAAAATGTGGGGCAACAGGTTAACTGTCTGCTGTTTCACTATGGGGACAGTGTGTGCTTCACTGTAATCACACTGCTCTGTAGGGCTCTGCTATGCAGTGTGCATGAGCTGACAGGGAGAGATCTGTGTTGGTTATACACAGGTCTCTCCCCCGTCTGAGATGCTCGGTGATCACTGAGTGCCGGCGAGTAATCTCTGGCTGGGACCCAGTGATTGACAGCCGAAGGCCGCAAATGGCGGCACGGGTAGGGTGAACGCCCCCTACTCGGAACTGCAAAATCATGTATATATACGTGATTTTGCACACCTGTGCAGCCCTGTAACAGTATTTCTACTATAGGGCGGCTCGGAACTGGTTAAAGCTGAAAATTAATCTCTCATTATTTTACATTGTGTGTCCTGAGTGAGTGACCCCCTGTGGATATTATGCAGCAGGACAGCTGCTCGGCACAGGACAGTAGCGGCGGCTATTACAATGATTCTCCACTTCCACAGGTAAGGAGTATTTATTCCTACATTGGTCCAAGCTGGTTCAATACAACTAAGCAAAAAAAAAAAAACAACATACTTGGAGTTCAGCTGTAAAGTTTGTTGCAGTGTTCCTTGTATTACACTTGTTGTCCGGAGTTTCTCTTTAAGCTGCTCAATAAACAGGGATAGTAACAGGCAAATCCCCCTTTAAGCAGAGCGGCTTTATTTGCATTGCAGTTTGCGCAGTCTGGACCGGGATTTGAATATTCATACTCTGAATGTCATTATTGTACAGGATTTCATGGTTTTGTAATGATTTCAGTTCTGAGCAATGGTCACCATGCTATGAGTTTATAGTTTTCTAACTGCTTTATTTTGTATCATTTTTGGGTTTTTACACAACCCTAGGTCAGTGTCTGAGCCTTCCTTCTGACTGGGACCAATTTAAATTGCATATAAAGTCCTACAAAGTCCTACCCTTTTTTAAAAAATTGTTTTGGACAAACTAATGCTCCATACACATGATAAGAAAATCGTACGAAAAATTTCTCTGAACCACTGATCGAACGATGTGAACTCATAAACACAAAATTGGAATAATATAGCATTTGGACCACGCATAAATTGTGCAAACAATATAAACTTACGAATAGTCCATATATGAGTATTAACCAGTAAACATCTATGAACTGGTTTTAGTAAACAATCCCAGTATGTGAAACATAAAGTGCAAACGTGCGAGATTCTTCGTTGATGAGCAGGATGTTTTAACCAATAACGATATTGTGAACTTTTTCATTGAACAACAGTGAAAAATGTCATTTCGCATACGAACGACTGATTTTCTATGTGGCGGTATGACGGTCGTACAAAAAAAATCTATCAAGCGCTATCACGCATGAGCAGAAACAGAAGATGACCCGGATGCTGATGTCCAAGGAATCTTTGTAAACACGAACGAAAAATCCAAATGTTAAAAGTAGATTGTTGGCCTAATGAGATGATGAAACCGGAATTCTGCAGATTATATTTTATGTATCACTATTTATGTATATAGGTCATGTCAGGGGCGGACTGACCATTTGGAAACTCGGGCACTGCCCAAGGGCCCGGGATCAGTAGGGGGCCCCATGAGATGCTTCTGGTACCTTTTTCATAGGCTTTTTTTGAGTTTGGGCAAGGACACAGGGGCCCCATGATCCCCTTTTTCATAGGCTTTTTTGAGTTTGGGCAAGGATACAGGGGCCCCATGATCCCCTATTGCCTGGGGGCCCCATGAGTTGTCAGTCCGCCCCTGGGTCATGTAATAAACGATATCATACTCATTGCTGGTAATTGTTGTGTATATCGCGCGTTCTGGCCGGAAGGGCATGGCTACAAGGTCACACGCACACCGCATCACTTCCACTTGTACGGAAGACGTCAACACGACATATTGCCCGACAAACAATTTTTTTAGATTGGTTAATGTGGCCCACGATTTCGACCAACGAACAAACGCCTCTCGGTCGTTGGATGACCAGTCGGTCGATTTTCTAATCGTGTATTCCCACCTTAAGGAATGGTTAGAATTTCTATCATGTTTGCTCTTGCTGGCTGTGTCCCCTATTGGGAAGGTATCCTCTCCTGTGTTGGGGACACAACTGGAAGGGACAGGAAAATCTCTTCAATGTGAGGGCAAATCCCAGCTTATGAAAAGTAGAAAAAATTGCTGTTGCTGCTGCGGTCATGAAATAAAATATTGTGAACCTGTGTGATGCAGCAGTCCTAATTCTGAACTCATAAACACAAAATTGGAATAATATAACATTTGGACCGCACATAAATCGTGCAAACAATATAAACTTATGAACAATTCGCATATAATGAGTATTAACCAGTAAACATCTATAAACTGGTTTTAGTAAGCAGTCCCAGTATGTGAAACAGAAAGTGCAAACGTGCTAGATTTCATGCTTGTGAACTCCATATTAAAGTGACAAGTGTTCCATTGTGCTCAGACTGGTGCCCCACATGGATCTGCACTCACCCTCAACCCACGACCACCTATCTCTAGGATAAAGATAATGTGATCAGTGAGCGCTTCATATAATAGCAGCTATAGCACGCAAGGTAACCAAAAACTAAACCTTAACATAAAAGAGGGTGCAGAGCTAGTAAAATTTCAGAAAAATAATAAATAAAATCATACATACAGTCAGGTCCATAAATATTGGGACATCGACACAATTCTAACATTTTTGGTTCTATACACCACCACAATGGATTTGAAATGAAACAAACAAGATGTGCTTTAACTGCAGACTGTCAGCTTTAATTTGAGGGTATTTACATCCAAATCAGATGAATGGTGTAGGAATTACAATAGTTTGCATATGTGCCTCCCACTTGTCAAGGGACGAAAAGTAATGGGACAATTGGCTTCTCAGCTCTTCCATGGCCAGGTGTGTGTTATTCCCTCATTATCCCAATTACAATGAGCAGATAAAAGGTCCAGAGTTCCATTCAAATGTGCTAATTGCATTTGGAATCTGTTGCTGTCAATTCTCAAGATGAGATCCAAAGAGCTGTCACTATCAGTGAAGCAAGCCATCATTAAGCTGAAAAACACAAAACAAACCCATCAGAGAGATAGCAAAAACATTAGGCGTGGCCAAAACAACTGTTTGGAACATTCTTAATAGAAAGGAACTCACCGGTGAGCTCAGCAACACCAAAAGACCCGGAAGACCACGGAAAACAACTGTGGTGGATGACTGAAGAATTCTTTCCCTGGTGAAGAAAACACCCTTCACAACAGTTGGCCAGATCAAGAACACTCTCCAGGAGGTAGGTGTATGTGTGTCAAAGTCACCAATCAAGAGAAGACTTCACCAGAGTGAATACAGAGGGTTCACCACAAGATGGAAACCATTGGTGAGCCTCAAAAACAGGAATGCCAGATTAGAGTTTGCCAAACGACATCTAAAAAAGCCTTCACAGTTCTGGAACAACATCCTATGGACAGATGAGACCGAGATCAACTTGTACCAGAGTGATGGGAAGAGAAGTGTATGGAGAAGGAAAGGAACTGCTCATGATCCTAAGCATACCACCTCATCAGTGAAGCATGGTGGTGGTAGTGTCATGGCGTGGGCATGTATGGCTGCCAATGGAACTGCTTCTCTTGTATTTATTGATGATGTGACTGCTGACAAAAGCAGCCGGATGAATTCTGAAGTGTTTCGGGAATATTATCTGCTCATATTCAGCCAAATGCTTCAGAACTCATTGGACGCTTCACAGTGCAGATGGACAATGACCCAAAGCATACTGCAAAAGCAACCAAAGAGTTTTTGAAGGGAAAGAAGTGGAATGTTATGCAATGGCCAAGTCAATCACCTGACCTGAATCCGATTGAGCATGCATTTCACTTGCTGAAGACAAAACTGAAGGGAAAATTCCCCAAGAACAAGCAGGAACTGAAGACAGTTGCAGTAGAGGCCTGGCAGAGCATCACCAGGGATGAAACCCAGCGTCTGGTGATGTCTATGCGTTCCAGACTTCAGGCTGTAACTGACTGCAAAGGATTTGCAACCAAGTATTAAAAAGTGAAAGTTTGATTTATGATTATTATTCTGTCCCATTACTTTTGGTCCTTTAACAAGTGGGAGGCACATATGCAAACTGTTGTAATTCCTACACCGTTCACCTGATTTGGATGTAAATACCCTCAAATTAAAGCTGACAGTCTGCAGTTAAAGCACATCTTGTTTAATTCATTTCAAATCCATTGTGGTGGTGTATAGAGCCAAAAATGTTAGAATTGTGTCGATGTCCCAATATTTATGGACCTGACTGTATATATGAATGAATACATATAATAAAGTGACACTGTGCAATTATATATATATGCCACTAGGATATGTGGCTGATATCGTGAGAGAAATGCACTATATCAAACGGAAGTAAGTCAAAGGTAAAAATGTGAGCGAGATCTCAGATGATCTTCTGATGTTCAATGACACAAATTGTGGATGAGGTGAGAAAAATAGGATATAGACTGCGCACTCACCAGATACGCAACCTTTGTGTAATACGACAAGGACATCAGATGTCTTCACATAGGTAATATATCATGTACTGTAATGGTGATTATACAAATCTTCTCAGATGCCTCCTCTGCTGCCTCGACACAATTCTAACATTTTTGACTCTATACACCACCACAATGGATTTGAAATGAATTAAACAAGATGTGCTTTAACTGCAGACTGTCAGCTTTAATTTGAGGGTATTTACATCCAAATCAGGTGAACGGTGTAGGAATTACAACAGTTTGCATATGTGCCTCCCACTTGTTAAAGGACCAAAAGTAATGGGACAGAATAATAATCATAAATCAAACTTTCACTTTTTAATACTTGGTTGCAAATCCTTTGCAGTCAATTACAGCCTGAAGTCTGGAACGCATAGACATCACCAGACGCTAGGTTTCATCCCTGGTGATGCTCTGCCAGGCCTCTACTGCAACTGTCTTCAGTTCCTGCTTGTTCTTGGGGAATTTTCCCTTCAGTTTTGTCTTCAGCAAGTGAAATGCATGCTCAATCGGATTCAGGTCAGGTGATTGACTTGGCCATTGCATAACATTTCACTTCTTTCCCTTAAAAAACTCTTTGGTTGCTTTTGCAGTATGCTTTGGGTCATTGTCCATCTGCACTGTGAAGCGTCCAATGAGTTCTGAAGCATTTGGCTGAATATGAGCAGATAATATTCCCGAAACACTTCAGAATTCATCCTGCTGCTTTTGTCAGCAGTCACATCATCAATAAATACAAGAGAAGCAGTTCCATTGACAGCCATACATGCCCACGCCATGACACTACCACCACCATGCTTCACTGATGAGGTGGTATGCTTAGGATCATGAGCCGTTCCTTTCCTTCTCCATACTCTTCTCTTCCCATCACTCTGGTACAAGTTGATCTTGGTCTCATCTGTCCATAGGATGTTGTTCCAGAACTGTGAAGGCTTTTTTAGATGTCGTTTGGCAAACTCTAATCTGGCCTTCCTGTTTTTGAGGCTCACCAATGGTTTCCATCTTGTGGTGAACCCTCTGTATTCACTCTGGTGAAGTCTTCTATTGATTGTTGACTTTGACACACATACACCTACCTCCTGGAGAGTGTTCTTGATCTGGCCAACTGTTGTGAAGGGTGTTTTCTTCACCAGGGAAAGAATTCTTCAGTCATCCACCACAGTTGTTTTCCGTGGTCTTCCGGGTCTTTTGGTGTTGCTGAGCTCACCGGTGAGTTCCTTTCTATTAAGAATGTTCCAAACAGTTGTTTTGGCCACGCCTAATGTTTTTGCTATCTCTCTGATGAGTTTGTTTTGTGTTTTTCAGCTTAATGATGGCTTGCTTCACTGATAGTGACAGCTCTTTGGATCTCATCTTGAGAGTTGACAGCAACAGATTCCAAATGCAATTAGCACATTTGAATGGAACTCTGGACCTTTTATCTGCTCATTGTAATTGGGATAATGAGGGAATAACACACACCTGGCCATGGAAGAGCTGAGAAGCCAATTGTCCCATTACTTTTGGTCTCTTGACAAGTGGGAGGCACATATGCAAACTGTTGTAATTCCTACACCATTCATCTGATTTGGATGTAAATACACTCAAATTAAAGCTGACAGTCTGCAGTTAAAGCACATCTTGTTCGTTTCATTTCAAATCCATTGTGGTGGTGTATAGAACCAAAAATGTTAGAATTGTGTCGATGTCCCAATATTTATGGACCTGACTGTATAGGAAGTGCAGCGCTAAAAGAAATATATATGATATGTATATATATTCCAATAAAATATATAATAATCAGTATGCTCTCCAAATTACATGGAAAAAAAGGAGTACCACAATAAATTATTAAAAACAATGAATAGACGAATAGTGACAGTTTGTGATAGGTGAACTATTCAGAAGTTGATAGTGACTTTTCCGATCCTGTGGTCTGGTGACAAATAGTGAAAATGCGCACTCACCAGATGCGTATTTTTAATACGCCTGTGATAAATAAACCAGAGGTCCCCCTCATGAGATGGGATGGACGAGCTGGGCCGTTTAGCGGACTCTCCTTCCTCTGGGTGTAGAGCGGCCAGACTGTTGCCCCCCTCTAGGAAATGGACAGGATACTGGGCAGCCTACATCAGGGTGTGCGTCATCCTTAAAGTGGTATCAGGTGTCACAGGCTTCTGATGCTTGGGCTCTGGAACGCATATGGGGCTCACCACGGAGCCAGCAAGAAATAGCCCATAGTGTAGTACTTTAAAATTGGTGTTTATTAATCCATGTGGTAAAATAACTCAGATATAAATAAAAGCAAGTAAAAACAATTACTGACCAAATGTGCAAATAGACGTCACGGCGTGCAGGCCCCTTTAACGCGTTTCGTGCGATAGCACATCATCAGAAAGGAATGGTCATCACCCTCTCTAGGATGGTCACTTGTGCTTTGTTGGGACTATCCCAGTAACAGCGTTGGGTTGGTGATCGATGTTCCTTCACAAGTACTCCTGCTAATGGTAACCGATATATCTCCACAGGGGCTAGATGGTACTGCTAATGGTAACCAGTGATCCTTCCCAGGGGTTAAATTAATACCAGAAATCCTCCTCTCCTTGACCAGAGGTGGAGATCACAGCTCCTGGTAGCACCTGAAGTATTACCAGTGATGATATCTTCCTTGGCTGGGGGGCTCCTAGCTCCTCTTTGCCTGCGTTAGTGGCTTTGTGCACTGCTAGCATGCACTCCCCCTGTCCAGTGCTGAGCCGCCTTGCTCTCTTCTCAGCCAGAAATTGACTAAAGGGTCTAATGTGTGTCTATGTATGTGTGTGTGTTGCAGGGTCTAGGGGTATATGGTATGCCCAAGAAATTGTAGAACTCGAGGACAAAGTTCAGCAACTTTGTACAAGAAGGGTGGACTGGCAAAAACAAAGCTGGAAAAACAAAGCAAATTTAGAGCTGTCCCTTTTTTCCGTGTACCTCCTCAGACCCCAGATGAATCCTCCTCTTCACCCAGCTGTGTTAAAGGTTTCCCTAAGGAAGTCCAAAAAACTTGCAATCAAGCAGTCCCAGGTGAAGACTAGTTGGGTATTGTCCTTACCGCCCTCTCCCCTTATCTGGCCTAGGAGGATGTAGGAGTACTCACACTGTCCTGTCCTGTCATCATGGTGGTTGTCCTCCCAAGGAGACGTTGAGGCAGGAGAGATCTTCCCATCCAGCAACCTGCATGTAGGTAGGCTACCCTCTCTGGGGCCCCCTCCCAGGCTCCACACTCCAGCCTTCCTCTAGTCTATCTTCCATCAGACTCTCCTCTCTCCCCAGGTTCTGTCATTTTTGAGGGTTGCCCTGATCACCATGCCCAGCCTCCTGCCAAGGGATTGGCCAAGGTCCCTCAAACATGCAGATCTGGGCTTTCTCCCCTCTTCTCCTCCCCTGTTCCAGAAAGTTCTCAAGTTTCAGGAAAGGTGGGAGGGCTCCAGAAGTCCTTACCTGATAGAGTCTCCTAGCCGTTCCTGAGGTGAACTCATGCCTCACTCACAGGCTGACTCATCCCAGGCTGCTGCTCAGCCTCTATCTAAAAAAGAAAGCAACAAACTCAATCTAGCTGACCTAGAGGGCATTACAAGAATAAAAAAAAATAAAAAGGAAAATGTACATCAAGGATAGAGATGAGCGAATCGAACCAGGCGAACCGGAATTCGAGTCGAATTTCAGGAAATATTCGATTCGCGTCGAATCCGAAATTTTGCCTACTTCGGGTGCGCGAATCGAATATTTCCCGATCAGCCGGCAAAAGTGTCCCTGCAGTGAGCTCCGCTATTTCTGACAGTTCTCTGACAGAAGGAACACATGTTTAGCGGTTGAAACATTGTATCTATTAGTTTCCATTTAGGATACAGATGTTTCAACCGCTGTACATGTGAAGAAGCTGTCAGAGAACTGTCAGAAATAGAGGAACTCTGCACATACACTTTTTGCAGGCTTGGAATTATTCTTATTTTCATCCTACTTCTTCTTCTTCATCCTCATCCTCTTCTTCTTCTTCTGAGGATGAGGATGAAGAAGAAGAAGAAGAAGAAGAAGTAGGATGAAAATAAGAATAATTCCAAGCTGGCAAAAAGTGTATGTGCAGAGTTCCTCTATTCTGCAGATACACTTAGAGGAGCTCTGCACATACACTTAGAGGAGCTCTGCACATACACTTTTTGCCGGCTTGGAATTAATCTTATTTTCATCCTACTTCTTCTTATTCTTCTTCTTCTTCATCCTCATCCTCATCCTCAGAAGAAGAAGAAGAGGATGAGGATGAGGATGAAGAAGAAGAAGAAGAAGTAGGATGAAAATAAGAATAATTCCAAGCTGGCAAAAAGTGTATGTGCAGAGCTCCTCTAAGTGTATCTGCAGAGCTCCTCTAAGTGTATCTGCAGAATAGAGGAACTCTGCACATACACTTTTTGCCGGAAACCGCTGTATGGAGTGAATGTCCCAGAACTGTCAGAAATAGACTATTTCTGACAGTTCTGGGACATTCCTTCCATACAGCGGTTGAAACATTGTATCTATTTGTTTCCATAAATGGATCCATTTATGGAAACAAATAGATACAATGTTTCAACCGCTGTATGGAAGGAATGTCCCAGAACTGTTAGAAATAGTCTATTTCTGACAGTTCTATGACATTCCCTCCATACAGCGGTTGAAACCGCTGTATGGAGTGAATGTCCCAGAACTGTCAGAAATAGTCTATTTCTGACAGTTATGGGACATTCACTCCATACAGCGGTTTCAACCGCTGTATGGAGGGAATGCCATAGAACTGTCAGAAATAGACTATTTATGACAGTTCTGGGACATTCCTTCCATACAGTGGTTGAAACATTGTATCTATTTGTTTCCATAAATGACATTCTGCAGATACACTTAGAGGAGCGCTGCAGATACACTTTTTGCCAGCTTGGAATTAATCTTATTTTCATCCTACTTCTTCTTCTTCTTCTTCATCCTCATCCTCATAAGAAGAAGAAGAGGATGAGGATGAAGAAGAAGAAGAAGTAGGATGAAAATAAGAATAATTCCAAGCCGGCAAAAAGTGTATCTGCAGCGCTCCTCTAAGTGTATCTGCAGAATGTCATTTATGGAAAAAAATAGATACAATGTTTCAACCGCTGTATGGAGTGAATGTCCCATAACTGTCAGAAATAGACTATTTATGACAGTTCTGGGACATTCACTCCATACAGCGGTTGAAACCGCTGTATGGAGGGAATGTCATAGAACTGTCAGAAATAGACTATTTCTGACAGTTCTGGGACACTCACTCCATACAGCGGTTGAAACATTGTATCTATTTGTTTCCATTTGTTTTCATCTCCAAGGGCATTTAAATTAAAGGTACAGTGTTCTGCACTAATTTAAAGGCTCTCTGAAGCCTAGAAACCCTTTTAATAAGTTAAATTCGTAGCGAATTAATTCGCATCGAATCGAATTTCATACTGGAATTCGCCGAATCAGCCGAATCGAATTTTTGAGAAATTCGCTCATCTCTAATCAAGGACATAATAGTGGTTCACAAACCCAGTACCCATAAACAGGTTGCTGAAGACATAAGTGCATAAAAGGCATTTGGCCAGTTAGGAGTGGTAGCTTGGCTGTCCAAGAGGAGATACCTTAACTGAATAGCAGTCATCTAACAAAGCCTACAGCCGATTAGTTACCACCATATGGCTAAAGAAAAAGAGAGGGTGGCTCCTAAGAGCCCCCCAGGGGGTCCCTGGGGGTTCGTGCCTCGATCCCAGAGTGTGCAGATCGGCCCTAGAAGAATATGCCTCACTTGTACCTTCTACCCTCGAGAGCATATGAACAGGGTCCAGTACAGGGGCGGACTGACAACTCATGGGGCCCCCGGATAATAGGGGATCATGGGACCCCTGTGTCCTTGCCCAAACTCAAAAAAGCCTATGAAAAAGGTACCAGGGGCATCTCATGGGGCCCCATACTGACCCCGGGCCCTCAGCCAGTGCCCGAGTTTCCAAATGGTCAGTCCGCCCCTGGTCCAGTAGAACCAAATATGCCGAAGCTTCTCTTCATTTCCTCTAAGAGTCACCTTGAGATTCTCCATTCTGTGGATTTCAGATACTTTTGAAAACCATTAAGTTATCGATGGGGAGTCTCCTGCTTCCAGGGTGCCGGGATGCATGCCTTGACTGTGTTAACTAGGTGGATCAGCATCATCTTTTTGTATCTTCATTGAAGCTGATGAGAAAGGTGTAGCAGGTAGGGGGCCAGGTCTCGTTCCAAGTCAAAATTGGTCAATTGCCTGGATGATGGACCTGATCTGTCTCAAGAAGGGCTGCAATTTGTCACATGACAAAAATATGTGAAGACGTGTGCCTTCTGCTATCCCACATCTCCAGCAACAGCTGGATGTTTGAGGGTATAACTTCTTTAAAACTGCTGGAACGTGATATCACCTGGTGTCAGGGCAGGAGCTGTGGAATGGACAGGCAGGCCTAATGGCAGGGTCACACAACAACTGACGACAACCACCACCCACAGACCAGAGTCCCTCAGGGCGCGGAGTCTAAGCCCCAGGCTGCCCTTCACCAGGGCCCCTGATGGTGGGGATGGACTTGACGCAGCCAGGAACCAGGTCACAGCCCCAGAGAAACCCCAGCTGCGGTAATGGCCGCCGCCAATGGTGTATAGCTGGTAGGAACCAGATGACAACGATGGCGTAGTCGGACAGGCCGGGTTGATAACAGACAGTACAGAACGGTAGACAAGAATACACGGATCACAAGCTGGGTTCAGCAACGGGAGGTCAGATAAAGGGATAAGGCTGAGAATAGTCTTAGACAAAGCCGAGTCAGTTTCCAGGAGAGCCACGAGAGTAGAACAAGAGCTTGCAACAACACTAACAAACAGGACATGAATGCAAAGAGCAAGTGCAGACAACAGGCTTAAATATGCTCAACCACACCCCTCTGGGGGAGGGACCGCAGAGGCCTGAAAGCATAAAAGGCTCCCACCATGCTTTGCAGAAACCCAAGATGGATGCCAGCACATGGAGCAGCATAACCTCTGGGGAAAGGTAGGACCTTGACACCTGGCTAGGATTTTATAGCCCATTTCCTGATATCTGCAGGCAATTGAAGAGTACCGAGCAAAGTACAAAATGTCCTCACGTTGTTCTGGAGAAAACGCCATCTCTTAATCTCTCTGGCATTTGAGCAGGAAAGGGTGGGACAAAGTTCCCAGTTGGCTTGGCTAGGAGTTTATATGCAGTTGAGACACTTAGAGGAGGCTTAGGGCTTCTCGCACAGATGCTCAAAAGGTGGTCAGGTTGCTACTTGGGGTCCCAATCTGGCCACCGAGGTGATGGAATGGGGGGGATCAGACATCTTTCGGAGTAGACTCACTGATTTAGGACCCGTGCTGCCAAAAAAATCCCAGACTCAGAAAACACCAGAGTTAAAAAGGTGACGAAAACATCGATCAGTGAGAGAAGTCCGGTTTACCCAGAGATGGGTAGAGTCTTGACACTTTCAACAAGAGTTTAGAAGAATTATTTGCTGTTGTGAGAACTCGTACAGTTGTGCTGATTAGATGTTTTTTTTTTAGGTTTGCTGTCACCATTGGGCTCAGCAAGGGAAGGCATCATAATGGTGGGGTTAAGTTGGACTGTTCCGAAAGTATCCAAGATTAACAGCCATAGTCTCTACACCAGGCAATCACTCAGGAAAGGTACTTTGCCTGAAGGTAAGTCTCCAGGTCAGGGAATGCAATACTTCCACAGGTTCTGGGCATGGAGAGGTACAAGTGAGACAATTTCAGGTGAGATCATGCCCAGATGAACCAGATTCATTCCTGGCACCCACAATCCTAGTAGAATGAGCTGTCACCAAAAAAGGTGGAACTTTGCCCTTTAGACCCTAAGCCTGAGAAATAAGCTGAAGGATCCATCCCAGCACAATTCCTAAAAAGAGGCTACCATCTTTCCCAGAACCCTCATGCACATTGTACTTGGTTATTACTATTATTATTATACAGGATTTATAAAGCGCCAAGAGTTCGCCCAGTGCTGTATATTACAATGGGAGACAGAACACGCGACAGTACGATAACAATACAACGTGATACATGAGGGGTTCGAGGGCCCTTCTCTTTTGAGCTTACAATCTAGGAGGGAGGGGATAGTGGTACAGGAGGAAATGGCTGTGGGGGATGGAGTGGTAGGAAGAGTGGAGGAGGTCGGCAATTAGCAGGGGGTGGGGTAGACTTCCCTGAAGAGGTGGGTTTTCAGGGTGCGCCTAAAGGTGAGGAGTGTAGGTGATAGTCTGATGGATTCGGGTAGGGAGTTCCAGAGGATGGGTGACGCCCTGGAGAAGTCCTGGAGGCGGGCATGGGAGGAGGAGACCAGGGAACTAGAGAGAAGGAGGTCTTGTGAGGAGCGGAGAGTGCATGTTGGGTGGTATTTAGATATTAGGTCGGTGATGTAGTTTGGGGCAGTATGATGGACATCTTTGGACAGCTTTGTACGTCAGTGTTAGGATTTTGAATTTGTGGTTGCTAGGAAGCAGGTGGCTGCCAACTTCCTAGCAACCAAGGAGCTGAAAGTCATTTATTTAGTAGCAGTAGCAGGGGCGGACTGATCATTTGGGCACTCGGGTACTGCCCGAGGTCCCAGGGTCAGTAGGGGGCCCCATGAGATGCCCCTAGTACCTTTCATAGGCTTTTTTGGGTGTGGTTTGAGTGTGGGATAGGACACAGGGGCCCCATGATCCCATATTGCCCGGGGGCCTCATGAGTTGTCAGTCCGCCCCTGAGCAGTAGTGATACCACCACTAAATTAATGACTTTTCCAGCTGCAGTAACTGGAGACTCAGCAAGTGGTCACTGGCCATTTAGTTCACAGTGAGCATGTAAAGATTGGGTCGAACTCTACATGGCCACAAACTAAAATCTCACCCCTCAAGGTGAGTTTTGTCGCCAGAGCTTTTTAATATTTTTCTCCGTGATCGGCTATGAGATTTTTCATTTAAAAAAAAAAAAAGTTCTGCTTTAATAACATCCGGCTACTACACGAGCTGCATTGTCCCGGAATAACCTCATCAACAGGTGACAATGGACGGTAACATGCCAAAGAGTTTCTCCTGCCCAGCTGCATTGAAGGTAATTATATTTCTTCATACTATTGTTCTGAAGTTGCTCGTGGTGTCCTCTGAGCACACGTGGAAAACGCTTTGATAATTTCATCAGTGGCGGATCTTTTATGCCAGACATCTAAACCCACATTAATATATTCCAGCAGATGTTACCCTGAACTTTTTTTTATATATATCTAAATAAAACAGAGAATTTCTTTCAAGTGAGAACACTGAGAAACATCGTGAACAGCGCCTAGAGATAATTAATGTGATGTCATCGTATCTGGGATAACGAGATGTGACAAATAAATGTCACTTCAAATTACAGGAATTGTTCATTTCGCAATGATTGAAAGGTGGATCAAAGAAGTGAAGAAACATTCCGTGATGCCTTTTGCAGGTCCATTGTGGTGAAATCAAAATGGATTAAAGAAGAATTCCAGGTATGGATATTTTATACATAGATACATTGGTTCAGCTTGGATCAATGTAACCATGTAGAGTCGAGCTCAAAAGTTTCCATCCCCTGGAATGTTTGGCTTTGGTACAGACACACAAGGTGACACACACAGGATACAATGGCAATTAAAGGTTCATTTACCACATCTGTGTTTTTTGTAATTACAATTAGCGTCTGTGTATAAATAGTTTGTTAGCTCTCAGGTGGATGCACTGAGCAGGCTAGATACTGAGCCATGGGGAGCAGAAAAGAACTGTTAAAAGGCCTGCTAAAGTGTGGCTGTGTTTGTGCTTCACTGTAAACACACTGCTTTGCATGGCTGTGCTATACAGAGCCATGCAAAGCAGTGTGTGCAGGAGCTGAAAGGGGAGAGATCTGTTTTGTTTGCAAACAGTTCTCCCTCCTGTAAGAGATGTTCAGCAATCACGGGGTGACAGCGAGTAATCACCGTCCGGGACCTGGTGATTGATAGCCGCAGCCGCTTATGGCGGTGCGGGTAGGGCGCGCATGTTACTCTCACATGCGCCCCCTACTGGGAAGTGCAAAATCATTATAACTCCTTCCTCACTGGCCTACCTCATCACAGGCTATCCCCACTTCAGTCTATCATGAATGCTGCTGCCAGGCTCATCCACGTTACTAACTGTTCTGTATCTGCCACCCCTCTCTGCCAATCCCTCCACTGGTCTCCACTCAGTGTCCTCCATCCCTCTCTGCCAATCCCTTCACTGGTCTCCACTCAGTGTCCTCCACCCCTCTCTGCCAATCCCTCCACTGGCCTCCACTCAGTGTCCTCCATTCCTCTCTGCCAATCCCTCCACTGGACTCCACTCAGTGTCCTCCATCCCTCTCTGCCAATCCCTTCACTGGTCTCCACTCAGTGTCCTCCACCCCTCTCTGCCAATCCCTCCACTGGACTCCACTCAGTGTCCTCCACCCCTCTCTGCCAATCCCTCCACTGGACTCCACTCAGTGTCCTCCATCTCTCTCTGCCAAACCCTTTTACTGACCTCCACTCAGTGTCCTCCATCCCTCTCTGCCAATCCCTCCACTGGTCTCCACTCAGTGTCCTCAATCCCTCTCTGCTAATTCCTCCACTGGTCTCCACTCAGTGTCCTCCATCCCTCTCTGCCAATCCCTCCACTGGTCTCCACTCAGTGTCCTCCATCTCTCTCTGCCAAACACTTTTACTGACCTCCACTCAGTGTCCTCCATCCCTCTCTGCCAATCCCCCCACTGGCTTCCCATTGCCCAACGGATAAAATTCAAAACACTAACACTGATGTATAAATCTGTTCATAACACTGCCCCTAACTACATCACCGATCTTGTATCCAAATACCACCCAAACCGTACTCTCCGCTCCTCGCAAGACCTCCACTCAGTGTCCTCCACCCCTCTCTGCCAATCCCTCCACTGGACTCCACTCAGTGTTCTCCATCTCTCTCTGCCAAACCCTTTTACTGACCTCCACTCAGTGTCCTCCATCCCTCTCTGCCAATCCCTCCACTGGTCTCCACTCAGTGTCCTCAATCCCTCTCTGCTAATCCCTCCACTGGTCTCCACTCAGTGTCCTCCATCCCTCTCTACCAATCACTCCACTGGTCTCCACTCAGTGTCCTCAATCCCTCTCTGCTAATCCCTCCACTGGTCTCCACTCAGTGTCCTCCATCCCTCTCTGCCAATCCCTCCACTGGTCTCCACTCAGTGTCCTCCATCCCTCTCTGCCAATCCCTCCACTGGTCTCCACTCAGTGTCCTCCATCTCTCTCTGCCAAACACTTTTACTGACCTCCACTCAGTGTCCTCCATCCCTCTCTGCCAATCCCCCCACTGGCTTCCCATTGCCCAACGGATAAAATTCAAAACACTAACACTGATGTATAAATCTGTTCATAACACTGCCCCTAACTACATCACCGATCTTGTATCCAAATACCACCCAAACCGTACTCTCCGCTCCTCGCAAGACCTCGTACTCTCTAGCTCCCTCGTCTCCTCCTCCCATGCTCGTCTCCAGGATTTCTCCAGGGCTTCCCCCAACCTCTGGAACTCCCTACCCCAATCTATCAAACTATCGCCTACGCTGCTCACTTTTAGGCACACTCTGAAAACCTATCTCTTCAGGGAAGCCTACCCCGACCCCAGCTAATACTGGAATCCTCTACTCTTCCAACCAGTCCATCCCCCACAGTTATTACCTTTTGTACCACTAGCCCCTCCCTCCTAGATTGTAAGCTCGAAGGAGCAGGGCCCTAAAATCCAGGGGCGGACTGACAACTCAAGGGGCCCTCGGGCAATAGGGGATCATGGGGCCTCTGTGTCCTTGCCCATACTTAAAAAAGCCTATGAAAAAGGTACCAGGGGCATCTCATGGGGCCCCCTACTGACCCTGGGCCCTCAGGCAGTGCCTGAGTTTCCAAATGGTCAGTCCGCCCTTGCTCAAATCCCTCTTGTATTAAACTGTATTGTTACTGTACTGTCTCCCACCATAATGTAAAGCGCTGAGCAAACTGTCGGCGCTATATAAGTCCTGTATAATAATAATAATAATATATGATTTTTCAAACAGCTGCCACCCTGTAGAAGTATTTCTGCTATGGGGCGGTGCTAAAGTGGATAATGCAAGCAATGCATTAAGGTAAAACATGTTTTTAGGTTTGGTATCACTTTAAGAAATTAACTCTTTAAGCTACCACCGCCACCACCGCCACCACCGCCACCACCATCGCCACCACCATCGCCACCACCTCGTGACTGAGAAGGCAGAAACTCATAATCTTAGCAATAACAATTAGGATTTTAGAATAAACGTCTGCAACACGCGCTGTCACTGCAGACAGGTATTTCCAGAGATTTGTCATATATAGTCGCACTCTTCTAGAGACAGGGATTCTTTAGTTTGCATTAGAAGCCTTAGGGCCAGTTTAACACTTTTCAACATAGGGTTTAATAGTGGAAAGGTCAAAATGGTGCAAATAAAATATTTACAGAAAAGAGGTGTTACAAGGAAATAGCGAGACAATAAAAAAACAGAGCATTAAACGAGAGTTGGGAATGAAGACTACTTGCAGAGTCCTTGGTTTTAGCAGGTTGTCCAAGCAAATACAGCACAGCAGCTCTCTCAAGTCCGGCCCGGAGTTCCCTGGTTGATGATGTTAAACGATAGCTGTCAGAGGGTCCTGACTTTCCCTTTTTCTGTGGTATCAAAGGGGTGTTGACAAAAGCCATCTCACCAATTACGCTGCAGCAAAGTGGGGATCCCCTTCTGGGGGGGGGGGTTGTGTTGCCCTGCCTCCTCCCCCCTCTCTCTCTTGCAACCAGTTTTTTTTAAACTAACATCTATTATTTATGCTGCAAAGCATCAATGATGTTTCTCATCTAGGCAAGAATTAAGGATTTCCCACCATTCTAATGGGGGGGGGGGGGGGAATGTGCCGAAGGGCTTTCGAGTCCCAAGTCAGCCCTGAGGCCCAGTCACACATCCGTGCATGAGTTTTCCCAACCATCTTTACACCCGGGGTTTCCCGCACATGCACAAAGATGGCTATACATGAGACTTTTTTTTCAATGAACTTTAGTGGGGGGGGGGGGGCTTAAAAGGGTGTGGCCAAATAAAACAAAAGCATAATAGTATGCTTAGATTTAAAAAATAAATAAATGTCTCTGTAAAATGTGAAACTAGCCTACTGTAAAAGTGGACTGTCTCAGTCAGTAGAGCAGTGGACGGTGTCAGTAAGGCAGTGGATGGTGTGTGGCCGGTGCCAGTAGAGCAGAGGACGGTGTCAGTAAAGCAGTGGCTGGTGTCAGTAGAGTAGAGGATGATATCAGAAGAGCAGTGGATGGTGTCAGTAGAGTAGTGGAAGATGTCAGTAGGGCAGAGGATGGTGTCAGTAGAGTAGAGGATGATATCAGAAGAGCAGTGGATGGTGTCAGTAGAGTAGTGGAAGATGTCAGTAGGGCAAAGGACGGTGTCAGAGTAGTGGAAGATGTCAGTAGGGCAGAGGATGGTGTCAGTAGAGTAGTGGAAGATGTCAGTAGGGCAGAGGATGGTGTCAGTAGAGTAGTGGAAGATGCCAGTAGGGCAGAGGATGGTGTCAGTAGAGTAGTGGAAGATGTCAGTAGGGCATAGGTCGGTGTCAGTAGAGTAGTGGAAGATGCCAGTAGGGCAGAGGATGGTGTCAGTAGAGTAGTAGAAGATGTCAGTAGGGCAGAGGTCGGTGTCAGTAGAGTAGTGGAAGATGTCACTAGGGCAGAGGATGGTGTCAGTAGAGTAGTGGAAGATGTCAGTAGGGCAGAGGATGGTGTCAGTAGAGCAGTGGAAGATTTCAGTAGGGCAGAGGATGGTATCAGCAGGGCATTGGCTGGTGCCAGTAGGGCAGAGGATGGTGTCAGTAGAACAGTGCCAGGGTAAGTAGGTCTGTGGACAGTGTTTGGACAGTGTCAGTAGGGCAGTAGATGGTGTCAATGGAGCAGTGGATGATGTGTGCACAGTGTCAGTAGAGCAGAGAACAGTGTAAGTAGGACAGTAAATGGTGTCAGTAGGGTAGTTGACAGTATCAGTAGAGCAGTGGCGAGTGTCTGTAGGGCAGTGGCCGGTGTCAGTAGAGCAGTGGATGGTGTCAGAAGGGCAGTAGATGGTGTCAGTAGAGTAGTTGACAGTATCAGTACAGCAGTGGCCAGTGTCAGTATAGCAGTGGAAGGTGTCAGTAAGTAAGTGGCCGGTGTAAGTAGGGCAGTGGATGGTGTCAGTAGACCACAGGAAGGTGTCAGTAGGGCAGAGGATGGTGTCAGTAGAGTAGTGGAAGATGTTAGTAGGGCAGAGGATGGTGTCAGTAGAGTAGTGGAAGACCTATGTCAGTAGGGCATAGGTCAGTGTCAGTAGAGTAGTAGAAGATGTCAGTAGGGCAGAGGATGGTGTCAGTAGAGTAGTGGAAGATGTCAGTAGGGCAGAGGTCGGTGTCAGTATAGTGGAAGTTGTCAGTAGGGCAGAGGTCGGTGTCAGTATAGTGGAAGATGTCAGTAGGGCAGAGGTCGGTGTCAGTAGAGTAGTGGAAGATGTCAGTAGGGCAGAGGATGGTGTCAGTAGAGTAGTGGAAGATGTCAGTAGGGCAGAGGATGGTGTCAGTAGAGCAGTGGAAGATGTCAGTAGGGCAGAGGATGGTGTCAGTAGAGCAGTGGAAGATGTCAGTAGGGCAGAAGATGGTGTCAGTAGAGTAGTGGAAGATGTCAGTAGCGCAGAGGTCGGTGTCAGTAGAGTAGTGGAAGATGTCAGTAGCGCAGAGGTCGGTGTCAGTAGAGTAGTGGAAGATGTCAGTAGGGCAGAGGTCGGTGTCAATAGAGTAGTGGAAGATCTCAGTAGGGCAGAGGTCGGTGTCAGTAGAGTAGTGGAAGATGTCAGTAGGGCAGAGGTCGGTGTCAGTAGAGCAGTGGAAGATGTCAGTATGGCAGAGGATGGTGTCAGTAGAGTAGTGGAAGATGTCAGTAGGGCAGAGGATGGTATCAGCAGAGCAGTGGCTGGTGCCAGTAGGGCAGAGTATGGTGTCAGTAGAACAGTGCCAGGGTAAGTAGGTCTGTGGACAGTGTTTGGACAGTGTCAGTAGGGCAGTAGATGGTGTCAATGGAGCAGTGGATGATGTGTGGACAGTGTCAGTAGAGCAGAGGACAGTTTAAGTAGGACAGTAGATGGTGTCAGTAGGGTAGTTGACAGTATCAGTAGAGCAGTGGCGAGTGTCTGTAGGGCAGTGGCCGGTGTCAGTAGAGCAGTGGATGGTGTCAGAAGGGCAGTAGATGGTGTCAGTAGAGTAGTTGACAGTATCAGTACAGCAGTGGTCAGTGTCAGTATAGCAGTGGAAGGTGTCAGTAAGTAAGTGGCCGGTGTCAGTAGGGCAGTGGATGGTGTCAGTAGACCACAGGAAGGTGTCAGTAGGGCAGTGGATGGTGTCAGTACACCACAGGAAGGTGTCAGTAGGGCAGAGGATGGTGTCAGTAGAGTAGTGGAAGATGTTAGTAGGGCAGAGGATGGTGTCAGTAGAGTAGTGAAAGACCTATGTCAGTAGGGCATAGGTCAGTGTCAGTAGAGTAGTGGAAGATGTTAGTAGGGCAGAGGATGGTGTCAGTAGAGTAGTGGAAGACCTATGTCAGTAGGGCATAGGTCAGTGTCAGTAGAGTAGTAGAAGATGTCAGTAGGGCAGAGGATGGTGTCAGTAGAGTAGTGGAAGATGTCAGTAGGGCAGAGGTCGGTGTCAGTATAGTGGAAGTTGTCAGTAGGGCAGAGGTCGGTGTCAGTATAGTGGAAGATGTCAGTAGGGCAGAGGTCGGTGTCAGTAGAGTAGTGGAAGATGTCAGTAGGGCAGAGGATGGTGTCAGTAGAGTAGTGGAAGATGTCAGTAGGGCAGAGGATGGTGTCAGTAGAGCAGTGGAAGATGTCAGTAGGGCAGAGGATGGTGTCAGTAGAGCAGTGGAAGATGTCAGTAGGGCAGAAGATGGTGTCAGTAGAGTAGTGGAAGATGTCAGTAGCGCAGAGGTCGGTGTCAGTAGAGTAGTGGAAGATGTCAGTAGGGCAGAGGTCGGTGTCAGTAGAGTAGTGGAAGATGTCAGTAGGGCAGAGGTCGGTGTCAATAGAGTAGTGGAAGATCTCAGTAGGGCAGAGGTCGGTGTCAGTAGAGTAGTGGAAGATGTCAGTAGGGCAGAGGTCGGTGTCAGTAGAGCAGTGGAAGATGTCAGTATGGCAGAGGATGGTGTCAGTAGAGTAGTGGAAGATGTCAGTAGGGCAGAGGATGGTATCAGCAGAGCAGTGGCTGGTGCCAGTAGGGCAGAGTATGGTGTCAGTAGAACAGTGCCAGGGTAAGTAGGTCTGTGGACAGTGTTTGGACAGTGTCAGTAGGGCAGTAGATGGTGTCAATGGAGCAGTGGATGATGTGTGGACAGTGTCAGTAGAGCAGAGGACAGTTTAAGTAGGACAGTAGATGGTGTCAGTAGGGTAGTTGACAGTATCAGTAGAGCAGTGGCGAGTGTCTGTAGGGCAGTGGCCGGTGTCAGTAGAGCAGTGGATGGTGTCAGAAGGGCAGTAGATGGTGTCAGTAGAGTAGTTGACAGTATCAGTACAGCAGTGGTCAGTGTCAGTATAGCAGTGGAAGGTGTCAGTAAGTAAGTGGCCGGTGTCAGTAGGGCAGTGGATGGTGTCAGTAGACCACAGGAAGGTGTCAGTAGGGCAGTGGATGGTGTCAGTACACCACAGGAAGGTGTCAGTAGGGCAGAGGATGGTGTCAGTAGAGTAGTGGAAGATGTTAGTAGGGCAGAGGATGGTGTCAGTAGAGTAGTGAAAGACCTATGTCAGTAGGGCATAGGTCAGTGTCAGTAGAGTAGTGGAAGATGTCAGTAGGGCAGAGGATGGTGTCAGTAGAGTAGTGGAAGATGTCAGTAGGGCAGAGGTCGGTGTCAGTATAGTGGAAGTTGTCAGTAGGGCAGAGGTCGGTGTCAGTAGAGTAGTGGAAGATGTCAGTAGGGCAGAGGATGGTGTCAGTAGAGTAGTGGAAGATGTCAGTAGGGCAGAGGATGGTATCAGTAGAGCAGTGGAAGATGTCAGTATGGCAGAGGATGGTGTCAGTAGAGTAGTGGAAGATGTCAGTAGGGCAGAGGATGGTGTCAGTAGAGCAGTGGAAGATGTCAGTAGGGCAGAGGATGGTGTCAGTAGAGTAGTGGAAGATGTCAGTAGGGCAGAAGATGGTGTCAGTAGAGTAGTGGAAGATGTCAGTAGCGCAGAGGTCGGTGTCAGTAGAGTAGTGGAAGATGTCAGTAGGGCAGAGGTCGGTGTCAATAGAGTAGTGGAAGATCTCAGTAGGGCAGAGGTCGGTGTCAGTAGAGTAGTGGAAGATGTCAGTAGGGCAGAGGTCGGTGTCAGTAGAGCAGTGGAAGATGTCAGTATGGCAGAGGATGGTGTCAGTAGAATAGTGGAAGATGTCAGTAGGGCAGAGGATGGTATCAGCAGGGCAGTGGCTGGTGCCAGTAGGGCAGAGGATGGTGTCAGTAGAACAGTGCCAGGGTAAGTAGGTCTGTGGACAGTGTTTGGACAGTGTCAGTAGGGCAGTAGATGGTGTCAATGGAGCAGTGGATGATGTGTGGACAGTGTCAGTAGAGCAGAGGACAGTTTAAGTAGGACAGTAGATGGTGTCAGTAGGGTAGTTGACAGTAACAGTAGAGCAGTGGCGAGTGTCTGTAGGGCAGTGGCCGGTGTCAGTAGAGCAGTGGATGGTGTCAGAAGGGCAGTAGATGGTGTCAGTAGAGTAGTTGACAGTATCAGTACAGCAGTGGTCAGTGTCAGTATAGCAGTGGAAGGTGTCAGTAAGTAAGTGGCCGGTGTCAGTAGGGCAGTGGATGGTGTCAGTAGACCACAGGAAGGTGTCAGTAGGGCAGTGGATGGTGTCAGTACACCACAGGAAGGTGTCAGTAGGGCAGAGGATGGTGTCAGTAGAGTAGTGGAAGATGTTAGTAGGGCAGAGGATGGTGTCAGTAGAGTAGTGGAAGACCTATGTCAGTAGGGCATAGGTCGGTGTCAGTAGAGTAGTGGAAGATGTCAGTAGGGCAGAGGTCGGTGTCAGTAGAGTAGTGGAAGATGTCAGTAGGGCAGAGGATGGTGTCAGTAGAGTAGTGGAAGATGTCAGTAGGGCAGAGGTCGGTGTCAGTAGAGTAGTGGAAGATGTCAGTAGGGCAGAGGATGGTGTCAGTAGAGTAGTGGAAGATGTCAGTAGGGCAGAGGTCGGTGTCAGTAGAGTAGTGGAAGATGTCAGTAGGGCAGAGGTCGGTGTCAGTAGAGTAGTGGAAGATGTCAGTAGGGCAGAGGTCGGTGTCAGCAGAGTAGTGGAAGATGTCAGTAGGGCAGAGGATGGTGTCAGTAGAGTAGTGGAAGATGTCAGTAGGGCAGAGGATGGTGTCAGTAGAGCAGTGGAAGATGTCAGTATGGCAGAGGATGGTGTCAGTAGAGTAGTGGAAGATGTCAGTAGGGCAGAGGATGGTGTCAGTAGAGTAGTGGAAGATGTCAGTAGGGCAGAGGATGGTGTCAGTAGAGTAGTGGAAGATGTCAGTAGGGCAGAGGATGGTGTCAGTAGAGTAGTGGAAGATGTCAGTAGGGCAGAGGTCGGTGTCAGTAGAGTAGTGGAAGATGTCAGTAGGGCAGAGGTTGGTGTCAGTAGAGTAGTGGAAGATGTCAGTAGGGCAGAGGTCGGCGTCAGTATAGTGGAAGATGTCAGTAGGGCAGAGGTCGGTGTCAGTAGAGTAGTGGAAGATGTCAGTAGGGCAGAGGTCGGTGTCAGTAGAGTAGTGGAAGATGTCAGTAGGGCAGAGGATGGTGTCAGTAGAGTAGTGGAAGATGTCAGTAGGGCAGAGGATGGTATCAGTAGAGCAGTGGAAGATGTCAGTATGGCAGAGGATGGTGTCAGTAGAGTATTGGAAGATGTCAGTAGGGCAGAGGATGGTGTCAGTAGAGCAGTGGAAGATGTCAGTAGGGCAGAAGATGGTGTCAGTAGAGTAGTGGAAGATGTCAGTAGGGCAGAGGTCGGTGTCAGTAGAGTAGTGGAAGATGTCAGTAGGGCAGAGGTCGGTGTCAGTAGAGTAGTGGAAGATGTCAGTAGGGCAGAGGTCGGTGTCAGTAGAGTAGTGGAAGATGTCAGTAGGGCAGAGGATGGTGTCAGTAGAGTAGTGGAAGATGTCAGTAGGGCAGAGGATGGTATCAGTAGAGCAGTGGAAGATGTCAGTATGGCAGAGGATGGTGTCAGTAGAGTAGTGGAAGATGTTAGTAGGGCAGAGGATGGTGTCAGTAGAGCAGTGGAAGATGTCAGTAGGGCAGAAGATGGTGTCAGTAGAGTAGTGGAAGATGTCAGTAGGGCAGAGGTCGGTGTCAGTAGAGTAGTGGAAGATGTCAGTATGGCAGAGGATGGTATCAGCAGGGCAGTGGCTGGTGCCAGTAGGGCAGAGGATGGTATCAGTAGAACAGTGCCAGGGTAAGTAGGTCTGTGGACAGTGTTTGGACAGTGTCAGTAGGGCAGTAGATGGTGTCAATGGAGCAGTGGATGATGTGTGGACAGTGTCAGTAGAGCAGAGGACAGTTTAAGTAGGACAGTAGATGGTGTCAGTAGGGTAGTTGACAGTATCAGTAGAGCAGTGGCGAGTGTCTGTAGGGCAGTGGCCGGTGTCAGTAGAGCAGTGGATGGTGTCAGAAGGGCAGTAGATGGTGTCAGTAGAGTAGTTGACAGTATCAGTACAGCAGTGGCCAGTGTCAGTATAGCAGTGGAAGGTGTCAGTAAGTAAGTGGCCGGTGTCAGTAGGGCAGTGGATGGTGTCAGTAGACCACAGGAAGGTGTCAGTAGGGCAGAGGATGGTGTCAATAGAGCAGTGGAAGGTGTCAGTAGGGCAGTGGCCGGTGTCAGAACAGTGTCAGCAGAGCAGTGGACGATGTTAGGACAGTGTCAGTAGAGCAGTGGACAGTATTAGTAGGGCAGTAGACAGTTTGTGGACAGTGTCAGTAAGGCAGTGGATGGTGTCAGTAGGGAAGTGGACAGTGTCAGTAGAGCAACAACAATAGATCCCCCCAGCAACAATAGACCACTACACCAAAAATACTCCTTCCAGTGACAATAGATCCCCCAGCAGCCAGGAACAATAGATCCTACAGCATCCCTGACCATTGCATTCAGTGCTGGAGGTGCTGGAACTGCGCTCCCCCACGTTTCCGCTGAAAAAAATCCCAGCCTACCACACATCCCAAACTATACCAGTAGGATGATTGGCTCCTGTCTATATCGGGCCCAGTGTATGTATGTGAGCTAGTGACCTTGGATTGTAAGCTCCTTTAGGGCTGGGACTAATGGGAATATACAGTAGGTAAAGCACTGGGTGAGTCGTTGGTGATTTATAAATGTCCATAAGTGGAAGAGATCCCTCCGGCATCATGTGACCAGCCTGAAGACTGTGGAAAAGCTGAATAGAAGATTGGAGGAAGGTCTTGTAATGGAGAAAAAGAATTGTACTCAGCTAACATATAAAGCTTTGTGACAGTTCTTCAAAAGACCACAAGAGGGTGCAGAAGACCTGCAAAGAAAGTTCGAGTTGCACCATATACAGTATGAACTTGTCTGTATAAGGAGATGGAAAGGCGTTTGCTTGAGTGTGTTGGTGTGCGTGTGTGTGTGTGTGTGTGTTCGTGTGCAAGTGTGTGTGTGTGTTCATGTGCGTGTCTAAGTGTGTGTGTGTTCGTGTGTGCGTGTGTGTGTTCGTGTGCATGTGTGTGTGTGCAAGTGTGTTCAAGTGTGTGTGTGTGCGAGCATCTGTGTGTGTGCATGTGTGCGAGTGTGTATGTGCGTGTGTGCAAGTGTGTGTGTGTGCGAGCGTGTGTGCGTGCGTGCGTGCGTGTGTGCGTATGTGTGTATGTGCGTGTGTGCAAGTGTGTGTGTGCGTGTGTGTGCATGTGTGCGAGCGTGTGTGTGTGTATGTGCGCGTGTGCAAGTGTGTGTGTGCGTGTGTGTGTGCATGTGTGCAAGCGTGTGTGTGCGTGTGTGTGCATGTGTGCGAGCATGTGTGTGTGAGAGTGTGTGCATGTGTGCGAGCGTGTGTGTGCGAGTGTGTAAGCGTGTGTGTGCGTGAATGTGTGCGAGCGTGTGTGTGTGCGAGCGTGTGTGTGTGCATGTGTGCGAGCGTGTGTGTGTGTGCATGTGTGCGAGCGTGTGTGTGTGCGAGCGTGTGTGTGTGTGTGTGTGTGCATGTGTGCGAGCGTGTGTGTGTGTGCATGTGTGCGAGCGTGTGTGTGCGTGCGTGCTTTATTGTATTGCATCTTTCCAGACTTGTGATGGCTGCATTCGTTTTCTTTTTTAGGCTTTCTTTCCTTTATTTTTACCTTGTGATTTACCTTGTGATCCACTCAGTTGGTCTGTTGTTGTTTTTTTTTTTTTATATCAACAGAACAAGCTGTCCCGCAGAATTATCAGTTACAGGGATGAGACAAACCTTTTACCACTGACAGGGGTGCTAACAATGATCAGTTTTTATTTATGTAAAACCTTTATCCCAAAAGAAGAAAAAAAACTGTTTGCTGTAATTGATTATAAAGGGTAAGCTGGTTTCAGGGGTTGATTTATGAAAGGCAAATAGACTGTGCACTTTGCAGCAGTGCCGGGGCAAGGTCATCAAGAGCCCAGGGCGACCATGCCAAATTGCGCCCCCCCCCCCTTTCCCCCAAGATATATGAGTATTATGTGTCAGCGAAAATCCCCCCCCCCAAAAAAAAATTGAGCACTAATATTTGCATGCTTACCCACCAAGAATAAATTCCCCCTCCTCCCAGTACAAATCCTTCCCCCCAGCTCAAATGCTCTCTGTCCCTATACACCCCAGCACAAACTCCCCCCACCCCAAAAAAAATCCCCTCCTACCACAAATCCTTTACCCCTCAAATCTCCCCTTCAAGCATTAATCCCCCTCCCAACTCCAAATCCCCTCCTTCCAGCACAAATTCCCCTCCCCAATCGTCCATCCTAGCACAAATCCCCCCACATGCACACACATTTTCCCTACTAGTCCCCCCCCCCAAAAAAAAAAATTCCTTTCCTAGCACAAATCCCCCCACACCACCATATTACTTGTATAGCACAAATCCTCTTATCCCATCCCCTCTCCCAACACAAATCCCCCCAAATCACTACTCCCCTAATTTCCTAGCCTAGAACAATTGTTATGCCCTGCCACCCCCCAAATTTACCTTCTCAACACAAATCTCCTCCCCCCAATCTCCTTTTGTTCACCCCCCCCCCCCCCACCCACCTTACATGATACTACAGTGCCCAGGGTAGCCGCCCCTCCTGCCCACCCCTTGTCCCGGCTCTGCTCCAGAGCTTAGTAAACGTGCGGAAGCTCTGCTGACTTCCATCATCCAATCAGGTGCAAGCAAAAATGCTGTTTTTTTTAATTTTCCTTGCATGTGATTGGGTGTTCTTTGCCAAGTGCAGCTTTACCTTATTTACTAAGCTCTGGGCCAACTGCACTTGCAAAGTGCACAGTCTATTTCAGGGGCGGACTGACAACTCATGGGGCCCCCGAGCAATAGGGGATCATGGGGCCCCTGTGTCCTTGCCCAAACTCAAAAAAGCCTATGAAAAAGGTACCAGAGGCATCTCATGGGGCCCCCTACTGACCCCGGCCCCTCGGGCAGTGCCCGAGTTTCCAAGTGGTCAGTCCGCCCCTGGTCTATTTGCACTATTAGTAAATCAATCCCACAGGATAGGATCTGCCAGCAACCAAACGGGATTCCAATGAAAAAAACGAGAACAGGAACTCATAGCAGCCAATCAAATTGAACCTGCCATCTCGAGTGCCCGGAAACTGGCAGTAGGTGAACTCTGACTGGCTCCCACTTTGCACGCCATCTTTGCTTTTTTGCACTCGCTTTTTAAATAAGCCTGTTAAGTTGATTGGATGCGCAACAAATTGTGAGCAGCTTCAAGCAGGACGTGAAGTCGGTGAGTGACAGTAATACCAAGGAATTCAATTATGCTTTAATAAATGTAAGAGCATGTGAGTAACTTCCCATTAAAGAGAGTTTAATCCCGTCACAATGAGGAGCATGCCGTGAGACCGCATGAATCGCAACTCCCGGAGATATGGGAAGTTTTATCATACAGTCTGCAGCCTCATGACAGCCATACACCTAGACATCTGAATTTTCGATGAAGCCATTCCCACATGAAAGAAAAATATATTTTAAACATATTCTCCCCAAATATATTGCCATATATTTGAAATGCTACAATTTTGGCCGTATTCAATATATTTCAAAATATATTTCAATAAATATATATCCCAGCTACGGCACCACCTGCCTGGAGTTTGCATGTTCTCCCTGTGCCTGCGTGAGTTTCCTCCGGGTACTCCGGTTTCCTCCCACACTCCAAAGACATGCTGGTAGGTGAATTGGATCCTGTCTAAATTGTCCCTAGTATGTGTATGGATGAATGTGAGTTAGGGACCTTAGATTGTACACCCCTTGAGGGTTAGGGACCTTAGATTGTACGCCCCTTGAGGGTTAGGGACCTTAGATTGTACGCCCCTTGAGGGTTAGGGACCTTAGATTGTACACCCCTTGAGGGTTAGGGACTGATGTGAATGTACAATATATATGTAAAGCGCTGCATAAATTGATGGCGCTATATAAGTACCTGAAATTTTATATATATACATATATATATATATATATATCAGGGTCGGACTGACAACTCATGGGGCCCCCGGGCAATAGGGGATCATGGGGCCCCTGTGTCCTTGCCCAAACTCAAAAAAGCCTATGAAAAAGGTACCAGGGGCATCTCATGGGACCCCCTACTGACCCCGGGCCCTCGGGCAGTGCCCGAGTTTCCAAATGGTCAGTACGCCCCTGGTCCAGTGGAACCAAATATGCCAAAGCTTCTCTTCATTTCCTCCAAGAGTCACCTTGAGATTCTCCATTCTGTGGATTTCAGATACTTTTGAAAACCATAAAGTTATCGATGGGGAGTCCAAATGGTCAATCCGCCCCTGATATATATATATATACTCATGTTGAAATGCGTGTTAATTACAAAATATATGAATAGTATTTTTAAAAATACATTTAAAATATACTGTATGTCTTTAACAATAAATAAATTACATTTTTGGAATGGATTTACAAATATATATAAAAATATATGTTAAAATTACTTTTTTATATGTAAAAAAAATTCTGAAGTATATATTAAAAAAATATATATTTTTAAAAATATATATATTTTTTAAATATATTCTTCAGATTTTTTTAACATATAAAAAAGTCATTTTAATATATATTTTTACACATATTTGTAAATACATTCCAGAAATGTAAATTTGTATTATTAGAGACATACAGTATATTTGAAATGTATTTTTAAAAATATTTTTCATATATTTTGTAATAGACACGCATTTCAACATACAGTATATATATATAAACTGTTGGCGCTATATAAATCCTGTATTATAATAATAATATTTCATGTCTGAGGTTTACAACCACTTTAAGTGAAGTTTACATTAAAAGTCAATTTTTTTCAATTTTCTTTATTTAAAGGTTGTGTTTTTTCAGGGGGGGGGGTATTTACTGTAGGTTAGTTTGTAATGAACTAAACTTGAAGAAAAAAAAACTTTCTTTGGGGGGGGTTATTAAATTTTACACTATTGTGGTTTCCCTGCAGCTGTGTTTGCACACACCTAGCAGCCCATTCTGTGCTGTGGTTTCCATTGCATGGGGGTGCCATTAAGAATTAATTAATGGCACCCCACACATCTGCTAAGCAGCAGCATGTTATTGTTGCAGGTGTGTGAACGCGTGTATCTGCATAAATGTGAACAGAGTCTTAGGGTAGTTTCATTTTTAAACACGTGCCGATCGCATTATAGCCAAAAGATGGCTGCAGTGCGGTCAGCTAGTTCAGAGAGGACGTCCATGGAAGTTCTCCCAGAACCACGACCCCCACACACCCCCTGTGGTGTGCATATGACAGGATCTGTGATCGCCGTGTCCTTTGCTATCAGTGCCCATCAGTGCTGGCTATCAGTGCCCATCAGTGCTGGCTATCAGTGCCCATTAGTGATGCCTGTTAGTGCCCATCAGTGCTAACTATCAGGGCCCATCAGTGATGCCTGTTAGTGCCCATCAGTGCTGGCTATCAGTGCCCATCAGTGATGCCTGTTAGTGCCCATCAGTGCTAACTATCAGGGCCCATCAGTGATTCCTGTTAGTGCCCATCAGTGCTGGCTATCAGTGCCCATCAGTGATGCCTGTTAGTGCCCATCAGTGCTGGCTATCAGTGCCCATCAGTGATGCCTGTTAGTGCTCTTCAGTGCTGGCTATCAGTGCCCATCAGTGATGCCTGTTAGTGCCCATCAGTGCTGGCTAACAGTGCCCATCAGTGATGCCTGTTAGTGCCCATTAGTGCTGGCTATCAGTGCCCATCAGTGATGCCTGTTAGTGCCCATTAGTGCTGGCTATCAGTGCCCATCAGTGATGCCTGTTAGTGCCACCTATCAGTTCAGCCTCATCAGTGCCTCCTCATCAGTGCCCATCAGTGCAGCCTATCAGGGTCCATCAGTGCAGCCTATCAGGGTCCATCAGTGCAGCCTATCAGTGTCCATCAGTGCTGCCTATCAGTGCAGTCTCATCAATGCACATCAGAGAAGGAAAAAAATCACTTATTTATAAAGATTGTTAACAGAAACTAAGAAAAACTTTTTTTTCTTTAAAATTTTTGGTCTTTTTTCATTTGTTTAGCAAAAATAAAACAGTATTGACGAAATACCAACAAAAGAAAGCTCTATCCGTCTAAAAAAAATGATAAAAATGTAGTTTGGGTACAGTGTTGCATGACCGCACAATTGTCATTCAAAGTGTACCAGCGCTGAAAGCTGAAAATTGACCTGGGCAGGAAGAGGGTGAAAGTGCCCGATAGGCATGTGGTTAACATACTACACTTGAACTAAAAGTAATCAAAACTTTTCCTTTACTTAGAGGATTTTTTTTTTTGGTGTTGGGGGGGGGGGGGGCTGTATTGAGGGTAGCTTAGTTTACCATAAACTAAACTTGAAAGAAAAAAACATTTTTTTTGTAAAGATTTCTTTATTTAGAGGATTTGTTACTTTTGCAGGGGAAGGGGTTTGGATTATATTAATAATAAAATACATTGTATTTTTCTTTATTTAGATTTTTTTTTTGGGTGGGAGTAGGGGGCGTATTTAGGGTAGCTTAGTTTATCATACACTAAATTTGAAAAAAAAAAAAAAATTTTTAATTTTTCATTATTTAGAGGATTTGTTTATTTTTGCAGGGGAAGGGGTTTGGATTATATTAATAATAAAATACATTGTATTTTTCTTTATTTAGATTTTTTGGGGGGTGAGGGAGTGTATTTAGGTTAGTTTAGTTTATTATAAACTAAACTTGAAAAAATATATTTTTTTTCTTTATTTAGAGGATTTGTTGCTCTTGCAGGGGAAGGGGTTTGGCTTATAATAATAAAAAATACATTGTATTTTTCTTTATTTAGATTTTTTTTGGGGGGGGTGAGGGAGCGTATTTAGGGTAGCTTAGTTTATCATAAACATTTGAAATTTTTTTTTTTTTCGTAAATATTTCTTTATTTAGAGGATTTGTTTATTTTTGCAGGGGGAGGGGTTTGGCTTATAATAATAAAAAATACATTGTATTTTTCTTTATTTTGATTTTTTTAGGGGAGGGTTAGGGGGTGTATTTAGGTTAGCTTAGTTTATCATAAACTAAACTTGAAAAAAAAATATTTTTTCTTTATTTAGAGGGTTTGTTGTTTTTGCAGGGAAAGGGGTTTGGCTTATAATAATCAAAAATAGATTGTATTTTTCTTTGTTTACATTTGTTTAGGGGGGGCAGTGAGAGGGTGTATTTAGGGTAGCTTAGTTTATCACAAACTAAACTTGAAAAAAAAATATTATTTCTTTTCTTTATTTAGATATTTTAGATAGATAGATAGACAGACAGACAGACAGAGAGACAGACAGACAGACAGACAGACAGACAGACAGACAGACAGATAGATAGATAGATACATAATTATTATTATTATTTATTTTTTTTACTTTTTCACTTCTTTTTTTTTTGCATTTAGGGCAGTTCCGTTTGTTAGTATTATTTATTTATTTTATTTTTTGTTTCTTTGAATGTTTTCTGCGTATTGTTTTTTTGAAATTTTCAATTTACTTTTTTTTCACTGTTTTTGTTTCTGAAAAAAAAAAAACAACAAAGTAATGAGGAGCCTGATTGGCCAAATAACAAGCCCAGGAGGAGCTTCTATAATTTCCAGGAGCCATTTAAAGCCCATTGCACCTCCAACAACTACCTTGATTTCATTTCCCCCATTGACTACAATGCATTAGACCAACAGGGAGAAATTTCCCCTACATTTCCCAATCTTCATAATTTGAGGAAATACATAGCTCTCGGTTGTTCTCTTCCCTGCAGTCAGATAAGTTAGAAAAGTAAATTTTATCTCCAGCTGAGCTGTGTACAAAGATATCGATCCATTCCGAAACAATCACTTTCTATTTCTCCGTCCTTTTCTAGATGAAGGTGATTAAATTGTTTATATTATCGATTCTGCTCGTGACCAATTAAAATGATGGGAAGAAAAAGTCAATCACATAAAAAAAAAAAATTGATGTGTTTATGGCCTGCATTACAAACAATTAGTTGATCATTTTAAAGATCTGTTACTAAATTTGATTCTTTAGCATGACAAAGAAACAAAGTACGGACTTCTTTTCATAGTTCTGCACAGTGGTTGTGCCTTGTTGTACATTGTAGCAAGATACAAAAAAATCCCCACAATGTGCTCCATGTGATTGGGGAGGTGAAGGGAAACGCAGACCGACAATAGAAGAAGAATCAATGAGAATACAATATGGTACAATGACCATGGAAAACATTGAAGTATAACCAAAGGCAAAACTTTTTTTTTTTTTTTAGTTTTGGATACAGTGGAGAGAGATTAGAACCCCTGGCAGGTTTTTATTGATGTGTCCCTGGTAGGGAGATCCCCCCCCCTCTTCCTTCCTCCCCCCTCCTCCTCTTCCTCCCTCCTCCTCCTCCCTCCTCCCTCCTCCTCCTCTTCCTCCCTCCTCTTGCTACCTCCTCCTCCTCCTTCTCCCTCCACATCCTCCTCCTCATTCCTCTTCCCTCCTCCTCCTCCTCCTCCTCCCTCTTCCTCTTCCTCCCTCCTCTTCCTCCCTCCTCCCTCTCCTCCCTCTTCCCTCCTCCTCCTCCTTCTCCCTCCACATCCTCCTCCTCCTTCCTCTTCCTCCCTCCTCCTCCTTCTCCCTCTTCCTCCTCCTCCTCCCTCCTCCTCCTTCCTCCCTCCTCCTCCTTCTCCCTCTTCCTCCTCCTCCTCCCTCCTCCTCCTCCTCCCTCCTCCTCCTCCTGCTCCTCCTCTGTATTTGTCCTGATTACAATTATCATTGAAAGTAAAAGAAAATCCCAAATTTTGGGTTGTCTCCAGAACAGTAATTATTATTTCAGGTACTTATATAGCGCCGTCAATTTACTGCACGCTTTACATATATATTATACATTCACATCAGTCCCTAACCCTCAAGGGGTGTACAATCTAAGGTCCCTAACTCACATTCATACATACACATACTAGGGACAATTTAGACAGGATCCAATTAACCTAACAGCATGTCATTGGAGTGTGGCCTTTTACCACATCACATGATCAGCTGTGTCCATAGGACTCAGCGATCACAGAGATCACTGGGTGCGCGCCCGTGGGGGAGCACAGGAGGGCGTGTTCTGGGAGGATGTCATATGACGCCCTCCCAGAACTGGGTAACCATGCTGTAGCCGTCATTCAGCTATAGCACAGTTACCAAGCGGTTAATCAAATCCTTCTACATAAGTTGTACCTGTTTATCTGAGGTATTCTCTTCTCTACATCTGTTCAAAGTACTGAATTTATAAAGCTTCTATCTATCTATCTATCTATCTATCTAATAACATCTATCTATCTATCTATCTATCTATCCATCCATCCATCCATCCATCCATCCATCCATCTATCTATCTATCTATCTATCTATCTATCTATCTATCTATCTATCTATCCCATCCTAGAGGAAGGTTCTGCATAGGACATAAACATGTTATTTGTCTGACAGCAGTGATGAGCAATAGGTTAATCAATAGGTTCAATCTATCCTTCCTCAGTATCATTCCTGAGTGATGAGAGGGGGATGAGTAATCCATTGTTCTCCATTCATTAACATAGATACATTCCCAACATCTATTCCTTTAATTAGTGTGGATATTAAACAATAGAATACATAAACACAGAGTACATTATAAACATGTTGTAGAAGCGATGAGAATCATTCATAGTGTTGTCATTTCACAGATAAAAAAAAGTTGATGATGCAAAGAGGACCTGTCATGTATAACAGCACAAAAGGTGAGGTTCACATTTTGTGTTGTCTGCTTTAGGCTCCGTGTACACGGGACGTTTGGAAAACTCTTTTGAATGATAGAAACTGACTGCTGGAAAACGTAGGTTAAAAAACGGCTGCTTAGGCGCATTTTCCTACCGCGTTTATGCGCATTTATGAGCATTTGCGTTTAGAAGCGTTTTTTAAAGATAACCTGTTTTTCAGTGCCCAGAATGCACTGAAAAACAGTAAATAATTAACTATTTCAGACATTTTGAGAGGAATAGAGAGAGCAGAAGCAGAGAGAGCAGTATGTGTGGAGATGACCTGTCTTTTCTGGTTGTATTCACTATGGATCCCATCATGAGCATAATGCGGCACGTTCTACCATTGTTTCCTTCACATGAAACCTGGAACTGACTGCGCTGGTGTACCGGGTCCATTTGAATACATGGAAAACGCTTTGCATGCCTTTCTGATGATGGAAAAAAGCTCTGAATAGCATCTGGATATGGAACAGTTAAAAAACACTTCTAATAGCAAACGCTTATAAACGTGGTTAGCCGCGTTTACACGCTTTTACAAGCGTTTGAAACGGTGATAAAATCTATTCCTGAACGCAAGTTTGCTGCGTTCAAAAACCGACTGTAAACTCAACTGCCTGTAAACGACGATGTGTACATGGACACATAGGAAAACATTAGGGAGAGTTCAGGGGCTGCTGAGAAAAATGCAGAACAGCTCCTGAACGTCAGTTTATCAGCTGCAGTGTACAGGAGCCCTTATACAGGGGTGTTGTTTCTATTTACTAACATTGGACAAGTATTACTTCTTTACACAATCACAATTTCCCTGTGTAACACATACGGCTCATACACACGATAACAAAATCGTACAAAACGTTTCCGTACGAGGAATGATCGGTCGATTATCTGATCATTAGTATGGTGCTCTTGACAGCCAATTATGACTGTTCTGAGGACGAAAACCGAAGAACATTTTGATTGTACGTGAACACAACGTTCGGTTTTCGTGCAATCAGTACAGTAATCGTTCTGAAATAATTGCGCATGATCAGAAGCAAAGAACAACCCTACTTTTCCTCTTCCACTACTCGAGTACATAGCTACGTTTGCCTATGTTGGTCGAGAATTTTCAGACAAGTTAATACTATTGTCGGTTAGATCATAATATGCACCTTTGTGGAGAATCAGACGATCGTTCATCCGATTTTCTCATAGTGTGTACTATGCATTAGAAACAAAAAGGATTCTATGGCTTATGTGCCCAAATATTGAGAACATTCATTTGTAAAGGCCCAGTAATACCAGGGATCTCTAGCAGTCTCAAGTAATGTTTGCAGTGTCTGACCTTCTCCTGTAGTATGTATGACGTTTCTGACCATCTCCTATATAGTATGACTGCAGTCTCTGACCATCTCCTGTAGTAAATCTGCAGCCTCAAACAAGCTCCTGTATTATATCTGCAGTCTCTAACCATCTCCTGTACTATGTCTGCAGTCTCTGACCATCTCCTGTAGTATGTCTGCAGTCTCTGACCTTCTCCTGTACTATGTCTGCAGTTTCTGACCTTCTCCTTTAGTATGTCTGCAGTCTCTGACCATCTCCTGTAGTATGTCTGCAGTCTCTGACCTTCTCCTGTAATATGTCTGCAGTCTCTGACCATCTTCTGTAGTATGTCTACAGTTTCTGACCATCTCCTATAGTATGTCTTCAGTCTCTGACCATCTCCTGTAGTATGTCTGCAGTCTCTGACCTTCTCCTGTAGTATGTCAGCAGCTCCTGACCATCTCCTGTAGTATGTCTGCAGTCTCTGACCATCTCCTGTAGTATGTTTGCAGCCTCTGACCATCTTGTGTAGTATGTCCGCAGTCTCTGACCATCTCCTGTAGTATGTCTGCACTCTCTGACCATCTCCTGTAGTATGTCTGCAGTCTCTGACCATCTCCTGTAGTATGACTGCAGTCTCTGACCATCTCCTGTAGTATGTTTGCAGTCTCTGACCATCTCCTGTAGTATGTATGCAGTCTCTGACCATCTCCTGTAGTATGTATGCAGTCTCTGACCATCT